>NW_009625961.1:0-16221 GCF_000690535.1 Cariama cristata | reverse complement strand
TGACCAATGCACTTCAGCACAATAAAAATCCTTAGAACAATTTAGCTTTTGTACAATAACTATATGCACTGAGAGTCAATGGGAACGTGTAAGAAATGCTATCTGTTTCTATGTGTAATATGAATAATCATCACTATCAACATTACAGAACAGGGAAGAAGACAAAAAGCAGATATTGTAGATATGTTGGTGATAACGGGCTGTTCGTAACAGGAATATTTTTATGTGTTCCACATGGTAATATGTAAATATTTCAGCTGAGCAGAGTTTTAGGTGATGTATAGTTTTCTTAAGATTTATAAAAAGATCAAGAACCAGATTTGCAGGAAAGCAGCAGAGCTGAGTGCAGCGCAGATGAGAAGCAACGCTGTCCCCTGTGACGTCCTCAGGCACCCTGAGCTGAAAGTCACGGGTGTCACACGGAACTACCGGGCAACTGTACACCTGCTACCCACTACAGAGCTTTATCGTTAATGATTATTATTCAGATAGTGTGCTGCCTGCAGGTTGTAGATACTGAAAGAATTTTAAGAGGGACATAGTCAGAATTGCTCAGTATAAGACCAGGAGCCAAACATTCCACCTCTAACAGAGACTTGCTTCACGGCTTCGGACGAAATATCCACTCTCCCTTCGTTCTCTCTGTAAACGAGGGTTAGGATTTGTGTCTCGTGGGATGTTGTGAGACTAATTTTTTTCTTGCATGCATAAACTGTTTTGAAGGTGGAAAGGTCCAAGTCTTATTTCACAATAGCCTTGCAATTACAGTACAAATGGAGCAGACCCCGTCTCTCCTCGGAAAGGGACAAACAGCTTGGAACTCGGCAAGCACTCTAGCCAGCTAGAACAAATACAATTTTGCGGTCCATTGATTTCCATTTACAATGCCAAGTTTTATTTGATTTATTTTTTTTAATATCTATGTGCTACAACACCAACTTCCTTTTTTTTTTTTCTTTTTTTTCTCCTTTTTAAAAGAAGTGTCACTGGCACATGGTCCTCGTTAGCCTAGAGATATTTTGGATAAGTTAAGACAAAGGATCAGCAGGCAAACAAAACGGTGCCATTTAGGACAATGTTGATGACATAGCCCAAAATTATTTTCTCCTTATGTGAGAGAGTTAGGCATTTCTGAGCATACTGGACTACTATATAGCTGCATGGACTATGTAGAGGGGGTCTCACACATATGGAGTTAGGGCCAGAGTTAAACATCTGCATCTTAGGTGTTCTTTAATGACTCTTAAAAAGTAAGGATAGCAAATGCATGAATGTTACTTGGGAAAAATTCTGTCCTCCAGTGTGAGTGTCCCTGCACTATGGTAATTATATGCACTGAGAGTCAATGGGAACGTGTAAGAAATGCTATTTGTTTCTATGTGTAACGTGCAGTTTGTGGTGCGCGGCATAGTACTGCAAGGCATCAAGGCAGAATCCTCCTGGTGTTGGAAAGGCTGATGCTGGGAGTGGATCCTGGCGTGGGGTACTCTCCACAGAGCCAGGTTTTGGGCCGGTTCACCAACTGGACATGCACCCTTCCAGCTTCCCTTTACCTGGTGTATGTATGGGTCACTGTCACTGACTGTGACCTGCATTAAATAGTGCCTGCTGCTGCTGAACGAGCGGAGGAGTCTGAGGCAGATCGGCGGAGGTGCCGTTGTTTTGCCTAGAGAAAGTGGGCTATTGCTGCTGCCACAGGCACTAGGAGAGGTGGGGATGGCTGGGGAGGGAGGAGGGAGAGAGAGGGAGTAGCTCCTGTCGAGAGGAGCCACGCACTGATACCTTCTAAACTGTTGGAAGAAGGAAAGCTGTTGCTGATAATAGAAAGTACGCACAATATCTAGGGGCTGCAAAGAGAATTTGACCTATGGGGAAACTTGCACCGTCATTGCTCACACCGACTGGTGCTTACGGGTAAATGGAAGATGGGGCTGTCAGGCTGTCAGCTTCTATGAGCCCTAACTTTCCCCTGAAAGGGAGATGGCCGTTTTCCCAACAATGGCTCCAGCTCTTTGGGTTACAGCCAGTCAAGTCCAATGACATCAAATATTAATCTGGCACAGAACTTGGGCTGTCCAAGTACATGTTATAACCAACAGCATATCAAATCCTTTGGACCTGATGACAATCTTTCCTCTGTTGTCACATCAGTCAGTCACTTTAACCCAGATTCTCAGTCAATTCAAAGGAAAGAAAACGGTGCTTCAGAGAACTGACTGCAAAAGTACTTTAAAAAAATGGACAGAAGGAAGGCATGGCTGAAACTCATCACAAAAGATCCCACCATAAAATCAGGAGAACGCACAAGGAGCCTTAGATGACCTCGCAGCAGGAGGCTGTGTTGCTGGTTGGTGTACGGTTTCTCTGCAGGGGCAGACCTCGGATCATCCCGAATCGGGGCTTTGGGCTCACAGTTAGTTCAGAGCCTCGGGCCTGATCCATTTGCATAACAGCATTCAGATTCCTCTTATAACAGAATTTCTGTCTGTATAACAGAATTTCTAGCACTATGAAAGCAGAAAAACTTCAGAAATCAGATTTCCCCAGTAGAGTATGAAAAGGCAGGTCCAAGGCACCAGTCTCTTCCAGCTGTTGTTGCCTGACCACAGCTCCCTGTAATCTGGCAGGGAGATGCCACCTTCCGAGGGTCTCTGTGTCAGGCAACTCCTGCCTATGTTTTCTCTAGCACCCAGAACTGGCACGATGCTTTGATCCATCTCTGATTTTGCCTATCAAATGTGCAAGGAAACAACAACTCTTCAGACAGTTAGCAGAGGGCTGAGCATACAAGCATAGCACATTAACAAAACGACTCCAATTAGCTGGGGGGGGAAAAGTGCCAAAAATGAGAAGAATTTTGCTCTTCTCTGCACAAGACTAGAGCCAGCGAGAGAAAATTATAACTTGAGTCTAAATTATTCAAAGGAAGCAAAGAAGTAAAATATAGGCTAAGGAAGAATTCTTCCTAATAACTTGAAGCAAAAGACAAAGCACATTAACATCTGAGGACTGGAAGATTCAGAGAAACAGCTGGAAGGAAATTGTATGCCTGTAGTTTTGGAGGAAAATGTAAGAACTCACTTAATTTGGTAATATACCTGGCATGCCTCAAGAAAGGGGAAGTTTCCACACTGTGTTGGCACCACTGCTGACCTTATCGTCTGCAGAACAGATGGCTCAAGGAACAGGTAAGGAATAAAAATTAAGACTGGACGTGGCACTTAGTGCCATGGTCTAGCTGACATGGTGGTGTTAGGGCAAAGGTTGGACTCGGTGATCCCAGAGGTCTCTTCCAACCAAACCGATTCTGTGATTCTGTAAAAAGAGGGGTTTTTTTAATGTTCAGAGGGATTCTGCCATGGAGTGTTTTTCAGAGGTGTTTCTGAGTGGGCTGGAGTGGAAGGAAGGGTGAGAAGCCCAGCATGATCGTTCTCGTTCGCAGAGACACTTCTTAAATGACTCTCAGAGGCATAAGCTACCCCAGCTATGGAATACAGGGTACTTCAGGGCGTTTTCTTTAAGAGATCAGCATGCGTGCCTTCGGGTGTCTCCCCAGTCCTTGGAAACCTGGTAAGAACCTCCGATATTTCCAAAGTTGGGTACAAGTATCTGAGTCTAAGCTGTTTATTTTTAAGAACAAAAAGTCAGCAAATAAAGAAAAAATAGATCCGAACATGTTGCTTAAGGATGTGTCAGAAAACTTGTGACGTCACGCGAAAAGCTACTTCTGTGGCAATGGAGTGTAAAATCCAAATTCATTGCTAAAGCTTAAAAGTAATTACTGCCTGGAAGGCTTGATAATCTTGTGCCTGTTCTAGCAAGTGTTTGAACACAGACGTGTGTGCGGACACACATGCATGGGCCATCTTAGCTGCTGGTTCCCTTTGGGGCAGCTTCAGCTGTGAGGACAAAGGCAAAATAAGCACAGGGATGGGAAGGACCCTCTCAATCCTTGGTATTTTCATTGCAGGAGTTTGCAGTGTAGTAGTCAATGCAGCAATTATTCTGCAAATGGAGAGCTCTGGTCTAGTGCTGTCAGTCTCACACCCACTGTTCGTGAACACCTACGTTCCCTTTAAAAATAAAATTGTAAGAGCTCTGAATACAAATGTGCGAAAGTTTTACTATTTAAAGGGATCTTCTAGAGAAACTATGTCAAATATGTAGCTGTTTCTAAAATGCCAGTGGCACTCAGGATTACTCGTTCTGCAACCGCTGCTTTCTGCAGCCAGCCTGTAGATGGATGAAGCTCACATCCCATGTGGGGCTACCCCTTCTCCCAACCGCCTGCCTCCTGCCATGCTCCGCTCCGCTACTGCTTAGGCAAAAGCATTTCCCGAAAGTTGGGAAAGGACTGGAAATCGCATGGGTTTCTAGCTGGCAACCTTAGCAGTTGCCCTAAGTGATCAAAGCTGGTGGCCTGGGGATGAGCAGTGGGAGGTGTGGGATGCATGCTTGCTGCCCCTGAGGGATGCTCCAGAAAGGGAGAAGCAGTCGGAGGGAGAGCGCTGTCAGCAAATACCGCCCACCCCAGCAAAACAGCTTTCTGAAGCTCTGCTAGCTTCATACAAGTGAGGTTGCGGAATATCACATGTTGTGAGGGCCGCGGAGGTGCCGGGGGAGTGGAGGGAGAGCAGGACGATGGAGGATGACAGGACAGGCACTATGCTGGGTCTGCAGCGCCCTGCTCAGAGGTTCAGGTGCACCCTCGTCCGTCCGTCTGCTCAATGCATGTTGGCCAGTTTTAGTGGGCATTTGCACAGTTCTCAGCTTCCTGAAGAAGTGAGATGCCTTTCCCTTAGGCATTACTGTTATTTAAGGGGGAAAGCAGGGCATTTGAACAGGAATGAAGGCATCAACACCCGATATCCCCTTTGCCAGGTAAGCCGGTGACATGAATGGGATGTTCACCCAGTCGCAAGGCATTAAATATTTCTGCTCTGACTTACACCAGCTCTGAGCTATTGTCAGAAGAACCATTAGCTGCTTACATAGAGACATTAAGCCAAATCCTGGCTCCAGTGAGGTCAATCATAAAACTCCAATTGATTTCAGCGGCAATAGAAATTAGTCTCCTAGACAGTGGTCAAAAAGGAGGAGTTAGATGGCAGTTTGCTGTCACCTAACAGTGCAAGTTTAAGTTAAATTCACTCAAGTTTTGGGACATAGTGAAATTCTGTGTGTGACTGTGCATATAGCACCGCATCACGGCAGTTATGGCACTAGGAGACCTAGTGCTGGCAGCTGCTGAAAGCAATTTCCAAACTTTCCTGCAAATACTGATGATTATTTTGGGAACTGGGGGACATGGACAACCTGGCTCCCAGCTGTGTATGACTGACAGCGTCTCGTCTGTCTCCTATTGCTTAGCGCTGATAGTCTGTTCATTTAATTACTCAACCAGACAGAAGTATTGAATGGTGTTTCAGAATTCTCTATTACCATATATGCTTTCCAGTAATTACCTTGCTCATTCTCTGATAGTAGTGGGGGAAAAAACCCTCCCCATGGGTATTTCCTGCCTGTAAGAGTACACACCTCTTAGAAATGGATTTTGTTCATTAGCCTTTTTTTGTTTCCAGTTACATTTAGATTGGTCTCAAGAAATGTGCAAATCTCTGTGAGTACTCTTCAATGTACATTTAGATTTTCCCCTTGCTTTTAAGGAAATGCACGTGGACTATATTTTTTTTACCTCCTATTTGCTTTTTATTTCTCTGTAATTTCTTGTTATGACCACTTTTTGAACACGTTATTTTCAGACTCCCTCCATTCTGCACACATATGAAGTAAGTTATATTTTGTTCTATCCTGGACCTAAATTTTACATTCATCATTAATCTGAACTGTTTCCTCTTAGATTGCATAAGAAAATCTACAATTCAGAGTCATGTCTGCTCTCCTGTGGTAATTCAAGTCTTAGATTTATTATAATCGTTAACAGTAAATACTGTATCCATTTTTAGAGAATGATCCAATCTGCTTGTATTTCCTGATCTTTTTTCTCATTCCTTTGTTATGATATGCTTTCTGCCTCTTAATTTTTTCCATATGAAATGGCCTCAGTCAAAGCGGTTGCAATGAATAACGTCCATTTCAAAATGTCAGCATTTTGGTCACAGCAGATAACCACGAGCTGATTACTCCCTGCGTACAGTAGCACTCCTTAAGGACAAGTAATAAGTTCTGCAGTCCCATTAAGTGAAAAACAGTAAAACCCAAACATCGCAGACAAAAGGCAGCTTAGTAAATGTGATTTCTGCCCTTTTAGCCAATAATCTTGATCCCTTTTTTGATTTCTGCACAGCCACAAAATCTTGCTTTCCTTTCAGTATAGCTGAATAGTATTAGGAACTAACTTAGCCTCTCTCCCGGGGACTGTGTTTAAAATGCCTTTTGTCAAATAACTTGGGGGGGTTTCCTTTTATGTTTTCAGCACTGAGGCTGCTTTATTGAAGTATAAATCCAGGCCCCTTCATCACGGCAGAAAGCTCTGCTGGTTCTGCTGCATTTCCACGGCTCGGTACAGGGCTGGATGCGCTTCACTGAGAGGTGTGAAGGAGCATCCTGGAAGAGATGGAAGCTAAATATATTCTGCTACAAGATTTCTTCCATTCCTCTCTCCACCCCCAGATCCCAGAGACTACAATGGCTTATGCAGGGTTTTACATATGCAGCTAACGGTGGAGGGAGGAGAATTCCCACGGATAAAGAGCTTTAGCCCAGTACCAGCACAGCACACAGCCTGAAATGGTGCTGGGGTGCGTTTTGAGGGAAAGCACTCCCATCATTACTTCCAAAGAGAGGTCCTACACAATTATTTTTAGGAAACGATCCCTGGCTATAAGGAGATTCTTCCCTACAGCTTTGATATAGGGACCTGGACAAGGTGGAGCGGGGATGGGATTTCATCTAAACCCCCTGTGCTTAATGTTACCTTTTGCTTAGCTCTAAGGGGCTTCCCAGTTTGGTGAGTTTATTTTGTTTCAAACCACCCTTTGACACACAGCTACCTCTACGCATCACATGGTTTGCAAGCCTTAAGTGCTGCGGCGAGTCCTCCCGAGGCCAAGTGCCTGATGACATGCTCTCCATCTCTTACAAGGGCATCGCCTTATTCCTGTTTAAGGAGCCCAACTCCATAAAAGCACAAAAGAGCAAACAGGAGTTTCCTCTCATTTGTCCCTGATTTTATGCTTATATAATTCCACTAATTTCATTTGCATGAGAACAGAAACAGATCCCTAGTGCCTTGGTAGGAATGATTTTACAGGGCTGCTACCCAAACCAGAAGGCCGAGCAGAAGTCTACTTCACATGCACAAACCACCGCAGCAGAAGTGATGTGCAAAGCGGTTCTTTTATTCCCGCTCTACATTTTTAGGCACATTTATGTACATTGTACGTAGTGGGATGGGGGCAGAGGAGAACAACAGCTGAGCAGCCCTCCCTCTTCCACACGTGAAAGTTGTTCTAGCTGACTGGTTTTATCTCCAGGTACACAAAAGGAAATTAAACCATTAGAAAGGGATACCTCAGAGCTGTAAACTCCAAGAGGAAGAAATTGCTATCGGTTTGACAGGTTTGTAAGTGAATTACTTATTTATGTACCTCAATAGATTTAATATTAGTCACAGATGAAAGACACACGTTAAACACACTTTGCAAACACATGCGTTGCCTTCTCATTTACTCTAGAATGGGTCAAGATAAAATTGTTCCTGGTACAGCCACAGATAATCAAGGCAGGAGAGCTGAAATGAGGAGCAAATGAAAGCAAACCAATTTGCTTTTAAAAGTTTCAAACGAGTATGCTGTTGGAAGAAGTGCTATAAAAGATAATACAAAAGAGCCAGCTAAAAATCATGGCTCAAGCTCAATTTTTTTGCAAGCAATCATAAATCTTAACTTCAGCAGCTTTGTGCTAGTCTGGGGACACTGGACAAGTGAAAAAACGTTGACCTCATCATCATGTGAAGTTTCCTATTCCTGTCCTAAGTTGTCATTGGTAAAAGCAGGCAGCAAGAATTCCAGTTGTAAACAGTGATGTGCTGCCAATGTTTCAGCAAGGGTAGCCCACATTTTTTCCTCTCTGCAGCTGTAATGCAGCTTGTGCGTATGGGGCTCAGCGGCTGCAGACCAGCCCTGCCTTCATTTGCTTCTCTGGGGAAACACAAACGCCCTTTCTTAGGTATAACTGAAGAGGGAGATGCTGTAATTTGGCAAACGGACTTTGAGAGTCATAGGGTCTTGTTTCTGTGCAACTGCCCACAGAAATAGGAGCAAGAAGCCCTTATCCTCTCTTGCACCCACTCCAACCGTGCAGCATAAAGACACATCTGCAGGTCTTGCACCTTCCTGACTCCTTCTCAGAGCTCGTGGCCCTTGTCCAAATCATCCTCCCAGGAGAGAGGCAGGATGCTTACTTTTTGGGTGTCTGACCAAGGACCACATGGGTGGCATTGCAGCCCTTCCAGTGAGAAGATACCCCTGAAACACGGGATGAAATTCAGCTCACCCCGATCGCCATGGGTTAGGCATTGGTGCGGAGCTGAAGGACCCGATGCAGCAGAACAATTCGCTCCCTTCCATCACGTCTGCCGAAGGCGGCAGGTGTGTGCTTCAGCATGCAGCTCCCACTCTTCCTTGCGGGATGGCTCCCTCAAATTTAGTTTTAAAAACACGGGTATTAGTGACTAGCTATCTCACTACTCGCCTGACAGTTTTCCCTGGTGCAGTTGAAAATGTCTCCAGAATGTATAAAAGGGGTCAATTAAATTTTTAAAGCATCATGCAGACAATGTACATCAGGTTGAAAAATACACTTCGTATCTGCTATCCCATGACTAAAACAGCCAAACAGAAGAAAGCTCTAGTTAAAGGAAATCAGAAAAAAGGAACTTTGGAGCAAATTTCAGGGATAGTAACCTCCCTTTGAAATGCACCTGTGCAGTCGTTGTCTTGGAGAACATTGAAAATATTTGTATTTTTTTCCTGCTTTATATCCTTAAAAGTATCCTACTCTATGTTTTTTTTTTTTTTTCAGGCCTAGTCATTATTGTCATTTAAGCAACGAAAGTACCTCTTCTAAACAATTGGAAAAAATCTGCTTGTAAAACTATGCAAATACCTATTTCCAAAAATAACTAAAACTGCTGTGGTTTCAGGGACACAAATGATGCATTTTGAAATAGAACTAACTGTTTATTTACATGAGAGAGCACGCTAGCTCTGGTCTACTGAGAAAACAATGGGCATTAAGCCCTATACAGCATAGAGTCCATTGAATAAGAAGTAGATTATATTTTAAAGAGCTCCGTGGTTTAGTGATCTACTACAGTTTTTAAGCAAAACAACTGACTTTGAGGTTTAGCAAAAGAATAACTATTTTGGTAACAATTTATTACTTTCTATTTTAAAACTCTTTTAGGACTTACTTTAAACATAATGAAAGATAATGAGAGAGGACAATAAATTAAGGCAAGAGCAAAGGAGAAAGCTTATTGTGCCCTACAGAAAAGTGTCAATCTAAAGGTGGATTGTCAGCTCCTTCCCTCGGTCTTCTCTGTGTCGCTCAGTCGATGTAGGGAGGCTTTAGTATGGTCTTACCCAGCGATTTCCTCCAAGGCAGAGGATGTGCACAGAGGTCAGAAGGCCGCCCCGTGCCCCCGCCTACCTCCATCGCTCGGTGAAGGAGATGGCGCGAGCGGTTAGAGGCAAAGAGATGCAGCCTGAGCAGAACAGGGTTGTGATACTTGACTGCTCGAGCAGCTAGCACTAATTTGAGCGGCCCAAAGGTCACGACTATTTATGCAGATAAAAGGTCAATGGCAAGCTGGCATGTGGCTGCAGGCTATCTTGGTACGCACTTCACCCAGAGCCCTGGTACAGGCTTCTGATTCACAGTTTGTCTTTCTGCATGAACTTTCAGGCCAAGCTTTGGCTGGGGAAAAAAAAATCTCTGCCACGGGAGTTGACACAGTTAGAAGCCGGATGCAATTTTTGTGGCTCAGGCTCATCTGTAGCTAAATCAAACCTTTGAATCATTATTTATAAAAGACAGCCAAATTCTGAACTGTTTTCTCGGTATTTAGTCAGCCCTTATGTGGATAAACTCCTTTGAAAGCATGCCTGAGTACAGCTAGAGGAAAAAGTGAATAAGATGCTCAGGATGTGACCTGCTGAAAGCAAGCCTGTGAAACGCCTACCAACTTCAACAGAGGTGGGGTTCTTCAACCGTCAGTATGTGGACAAAAATAATTCTAAACGTGCAAGACCTTAGAGTACAAGACTAAATGACATGGTTTGCATTTCCAGAGCAGTTTCAGTTAAGGTGAAACAATGTCTATTCGGGTGAAAAAGGGAAGTAGATATACTATGTTTAGTCTAGTCAGATTCTATGCTATATTTGAAATTTTATAGTCAATAAGTGCATCATCTTTTGCTGTCATTAGAAAATTAAAACATATTTTAACCTTCAGTTCCAGCAGCTGTCTGTCTACCTGCACCAATTTTAAACAAAACCCTTCTGCCTTGTGTTGTAAATCAGTCCCATATGCCCTGGCCCCCAGCAGGAAGTGTGCAAAATATTTTTGTGACATTTCATTCCCCCCCCAAAAAAAGGTAACAGGAAAGCATGATTACATTGACTTGTTTTTCATCACAGAGGTATTTGGCACTATGCTCTAATCAAGGTTGCAGCAATAACTCTATTATAAGCATTGCTTTACCTCCCCCAGTAATTTTTTAATAGGACTTAGCCATTATTCTGTTAATTTTGTTTGCTAATAAAAAAATATGTTAGTGTGAAAACCTCCCACATACAAAGCCACCAAAACTAACTGTCTTCAGACCTGGAAAAAGCATATTTTTCCTCTAGCCACCTCTTCCCATCCAAATGGAGAATTACCAAGTTCTTCCTTGACCACTGTCTTCCCAGATCTCTACACGAGGGGAAGTTTAAACAGTTGCTCGGATGCATTTTTTGTCAAGTTTATTAATTCCATTACGCTGCTTCACTACATATTTTCTGGGCTCAGCCTTGGACAAACTGAAACCAACCTGTAACAATGGCATGGTCTGGTTGGTGAATAAACATATTTTGCATGTGTTTTCCCACTGAAAATGGCAAAATCCTAGCCACTGCACATTTGCAAGTACTTTCTCGGTCATATTTGTCAAACCGAAGAGAGTCTCCGTTCGAGACTGAGGTTCATTACCGTGTCTGCAGAGATGCAGCATGCAATTCAAAGGGCTTGCAACTCACGCAGTGCAGCTGTAAGTGCTGTGACGGTAATAATTGCGTGGCGGTTCTCATGGATGAAGGCTTCAGGCCCATGTGCGGAACTGCAGGTGACTCTTGAAGATCTTCTCTTTCTCTTACAGCTCGTCAAAGGAAAGAAAAATAAGGCTTTGCAGAATCTGAAGACATTGGAATACACTCTGCAATTCCCTGGACTTTATGCTACCTCCCGTAAGTGTTGTGTTATTATTTCCAGTCCCTGGAAAACAGGACTGTACTATAGATGATGACTGTGGGATTTCAGTTATCTTGGAGCAGGATATGGTTTTTATGCTTTCCCTCCTATTAAGGTATTTTAGAAAATGAAACACAGAAAAAGCAACATCTTGCTCATAATTAGTGTTGAGGGCCATCTATTCTTGTACTTCAAGAACATGGTTTAGAAAGGGGATCTCCTGCTGCCTCTGCCCAGGCAGCTTTCTCATCTTCCAGAGTGATATGCTGGTGAGACAAAGACCTAGAGCTATGTTTTCCTCATAGAGTCCAGAAAATACTGCAGATTTATGGACCATGTTCCATCAGAAATCCTCATACAATGGAAGCAGTTGTTTATCTCTTAAAAAAAAATCAACAAACCAAATAAAGAAAAGATTGTGAGTCTCACTGGCTTTCTACTCTTAATCCTAGTCTAGAGCCTACAATTAGGTCTCACATCTTCCTCCAGCCTCTCTCAGTTCTACGTGAGTGCACCCATCTACTTTTACGGACCATCCCATCTTGTTTCATTCTAGTGAACGGTCACAATATAGTTAAAGGCTTGGCTTTAGGTCACCTGAATCAGCTTTACAACATCCAGCCTTGAGTAGGGGAGTCATGTCATCCCCACAATACAGCTCTGTATCCACTAACTGCAAACCTGAATGGCTTCTTGAGTGGGTCTGGTGATTCGTGTTAAGCACCACGCTGCTAGAGCTGCCTTGCTATCCATAGCTGAGTTACTTAAATGCTAATTTGGATACGCCTGCAGTGCCCTCACCATTGACACAGCTATGCAACGCAATATTCTGAAAGCGTTTGATGCAGCCCCTTCTACCCAGGACTCAGACCATGCAGTGCTCTCATTTATGCACTTCCTACAGAAACCGAAGCGGTGGGAGGAATCCTCTGTCCTGTTCCATAGGGAAAGCAGTGCCATCCCAGTGATTTACGGGCACTGCGCAGTCCAGGTGTGAGTGCTTCAGGGATCAGGCACAAAGGACAGGGCAAGGCTTTCAACACGCAAGGAAAAAGCACTGCTATTCCCACAACCATGTTTATATTAGAGGTGGTGTCTTCCATCCAACACGGTCAACAAACCTCTACTTTTTCCTTACTGCTGCTGCCATCCAGGTGAGGCAAGGGTAGCTGGATCAGCAGTAACCCTCATTCCTCCCAATTCTCAGCATTCTGGGCTGTTCAATCAATAGATGTTCCCAGGATACCAGAAATAGGGATGTCTCATTTAGCACCTTAAAATTTTGCACACGGCAAAGTTTTTCCATGCCGAGGGCTGAATGGGCCTTCCAAGTACATCTGGGTGGCTAAATATTGATTTACACCACAGTTTTATCCCCATAAAGTTGGAACTGGGGATAAAGGCCTTTCTCAGGGTGGCAGGTTCTCTATTACAGAAAAAGCTGGAAAAAATTACACCCGTTATGCAAAACCAGCCATGAGCTACTTTCCTTCTGGATGTAGCAGTTAGTTAAAGGCTAAGTTTCAGTACTCGCTAGAAGTAAAGAACTTTTTTCTTCAGACCTCAGAAATTCACTTATAAAATTTGCAATTAATTTCTAATTAGGTTGTTCAAGTTACTACTATACACAGAAGTGACATAGCAAAACTTGAGGAGGCAGCTATAGCATTTCATACCATTGCACAGCGCTCTGTATACATCAGTCCACATGATCCATTAAAGTATTATTAAAATGATAGAATAAAATGAATTTATACAATATTAAAATATACCACATACAGTAAGTGTGAAAATTGCTCATCTATCCTTGCTCATCTAACCCTAATTGCTCATCTAACCTTGAAACTCAAATTACTTTTCCAATTTGTGGTCCCAACCCTCAAACCGGACTTTTATAGGACTATATTTCGGGCTGGTGGTGGGGAAAGCACAGTGCACAAACATTGACAAATCTATTAAATTACATACCAGAGAGAGACATTATCACGTTAAAAAGTCCGAGTTGGTAGAGCTATACTGGACCATTGTGACAGAGAAATTACAGTCAATTCCCGTGCTTGCTCCGTCAGAGGTGTCGGAGTCGCCGCCCGCAGCTGTGGCCGGTCACTTGATCTATCTCCCTGCCCCTCATGGCACATGCAGGCTGCAGAGAGTGTCAGCTAGGCTGCTGGAAAGCAATTCTGCCTCTCTGGGCTATCCAGAGAAGACCCTGACCTCAATATACCCGAGAAGCTGCTGTTTTACCTACCAGAGACCCCTGACAATCTGTTTGCGAGAGGGGTGAATTCCCCCTTTCCCCCTTCATTGCACTGGGGTGTTCGCTTTAATGCTTAGTAATGCCGCTGTAAGTGTTGGTGTAATTTCACCGGTAGTGTAATTGCAAGTTAACTTCGTGGCTGATCTCTTCAACAGATGGAAGGAGGGTGGGGGTGGTGATGAAACCCACAGGAAATGGGTGCTGCTGGAGGAAAACGCAGATGGAAAAAAGGAGACACGTAAGAACAGAGAAAGGGGAGAGAAAGAGATCAAGGAACCTTAGGGTATAAGAAACATACGGCAGAGAGAGGATGCTCTGAATGACCACTTTTTCTACCTTTAGGGAAAGCTGAACGTAACTAAAAAGAGTATGAAGAATTTAATAAATTACAGATATAAAATAATTTAATGGACATATACAGAAATAAACAGTACGGTCATCAGGTTCTCTGGGACCTGAAATTCTTGCATTCAAGTCCCTGCTCCTCGGCAGACCCTTAGGCCATAATTAAAGAGCCTACATTTTATTTACGCTGTGGGCCTCATGTTTCCTACAGCCTCCGTGCTGCTGACACGGCCAGTGGCAAACTCCAGGAACAGGACTCGGGCAGAACGTGCTGCCAGGGTACAGCCCTTCCATATACTTTTCATCTAATCTCTCAGGACTTGCTTCACAGAAATGTTTATGTACCTCTTCTCAATGGATTCCTTGAGCTTTGGTACCTGAGTAACCCACTCGAGAAGCTGTCTGTCACTGTGTTTTGCCTCTCCAAGATACTGCAAGGACAAAGGACAGATGCCAAGGAAAGGGCTTGGGAAATGAGGCCCAGCACCATGGACACGTGGGCGTTTCGTTGCCAGGACCCAAGCTAACATCGCCACAGGCGATGGTTTTGCTCCACAGAGATGCACTAGCATTCTGCTCTGCTCCAGATTTGAGGGTGCCGCATCCATGCACCCTGAGCGGTCCTATGCCACTTTTATCCCAAATCTAGAGCGGGTGATGAATTTTTTGGTCAAGAACTTGTCTGCAGTGATTCACGCCTCTGGAACTGTAAAGAAGTTGGGAACGTCAGAGCAATCCTTAAAACTGAACCAAAGGGCGCATGGGGAGGAGTAAAACTGCTTAAAGCCATCTTGATGCCTCATCTGTCTGCGTGAAGCGTAGCCTGACCACAGGAGGGGATTTGCTCCTACTTCATATCGCAGAGGTACGAGGAGGCGTGCGTAACAATAACCTTGGTGTTTATTGCTTTCTCGGAGAAGTATTTATATTTAAAAAAACACTGTATCTATTACACATTGAGAAAAACGTTATCAGATATTGAAAAGACAAGTTTAGATGTGCTTGATTTGTGGACTATAAATACATTTAAGCGGAAAGGAGGCCTAAAAAACTAGTGTATCACAAAATAGTAACTGCAGATTTCAAGGCTGGAGGCCAAATTTAAGTATACAATGGTGTTCTCTGTATTGCCTATGATGACAAAGTGAGGTAGAGAGGACAAGAGGCACTGGGCTTGATGAAGGGCTCTCTGATCATTTTAAGAAACCAGGCCTTGTTCTGGGTATTTTCCCCTTTGTTCCTGAATTCGGTGAACACAAGATTAGCTCTGAAAAGACAGCAGGCCTGACAATTTCAATTAATATTCAGAGGGAAAAACTCACAGAATTTTTGTTAAGAGTTTGTTCATGCCAGTCCCGTCCCAAGCACATCCTATTTATATGGCCTGTAAACCCAAAAGGCTGCAAAGAGCAGAGATGAAGGAAACCTCTTCAGTGTGTAAAGTGAGAGCCATTGCTTCCGTTTGTGTAATAACAGTAACGAGTACACAGGTATAAAATACTGTTCCTTTTAAGTACTGTGTAAATATCAACTAAATAATTACTGCAATAGATACGGAAATGGATAATTTTTTTATTGTGACTGTTAATTTGTATTCAAACTTAGGTCAGAAAACTCAGACTTGGGCCTCCAAAGTTTAGTAACGTATTTACGGTCCCAAAATAAGCGTTGTGGTTTCCAGAGAAGACAGGTAGGCCCGCTTTAACTGAACTCAGCCAACATCGCAGCTATTTGTTGTATTGCATATTAAGTGCACTGCATGCCTTGGAAAATGTTTTTGCAAGTTTGAAAATTTTGTCTGGAGTAATTCGCCCAAATGCATCTTAGAGAAAATCCTGGTAAGGCTCTAGATTTTAGCTCAGAATTGCCAGCCACCTGTCCTTGGCAGGCGCAAGACCAGTGTGTCCGTGGTTTCCAACAGAGGAATCTGTTCTTTTAAACAATGCTACCAGTGATGAAGCATCTCTGGCTTGCAGAGCGAGGCGGGAATTTTTCTGGACTGTGCTGGATGCAGAGCGAGTCTCATTTAGTAACTCTGTGGGTGAAGCTTCCCGGAGCACAGCAAGATAAGGCTTGAAATGTTCTGGCAACGCGCTCCCGGGGATACGTTTCTCAGGTGCACTTCGGTAACGCACCAACACGG
>NW_009625960.1:135458-144746 GCF_000690535.1 Cariama cristata | reverse complement strand
TTCTTCATTCTCCCAGTCCCTGCCTTTACTTTCTGCGACTTGGGTGGTGTGGCTGAAGCACTTGTCAGTGAAGGCCAAGGTAAAAAAGTCATTGAGTACCTCAGCCTTCTCCATGTCCCGGGTAACCAGGTCTCCTGTTTCCTTCTGGAGAGGGTCCACATTTTCCCTAGTCTTCCTTTTATCACTGACATATCTATAGAAGCTTCTCTTGCTGTCCTTGATGTCCCTGGCCAGATGTAACTCTATCAGGGCTTGTACATATACAAATGTAAAAAAAAAAAAGCAGTGGTAAATTCTATTTCCTGGATGAACACGGGAGGCGCGGGGGGGGATATATATATATAAGAAGCAGTACCCAGCTTCCCCACAAAGATGCCTTTCTATGGCTTTCACATTACCTAGATCCATCTGTCAAAGCAAATTCTGCAATAGGTCATGTAACTGACACATCAAAAATTATGGCTCCGATTCAGGAAAGATTTAGTCTATCCCTGTCCAGTTAAGCATTTAAGTATTTTAAGCACATGCTGAAAGTCCTGTGGAAGTTATGGACATACCCAAGCAGTTTTCTTCAACGGCAAATGTTGACTCGAGTGAAGCTTATACGAACACATTTATTTTTGTGAATTAAAGTCCACCTTCATCTGAAAAAAAGTCCATGAATAACACACAAGACTGGGGATCAGTGATGACAATACAGCAAGTGTCAGAGGAAAAGGTAGAGATTTATCTTGACAATCTGCAGGAAAACCTGCATAACTATAACCAGTGCCAAAAGTGCCAGATGCAGGACTTTACATAAATGCAAGAGAAATTGGAGAACCTTAAGGTAACGATGACTTCAGCCTCCAAAAATGTGACCCAGGGAATGCATGTCCACAGCAAAGCTTGCAGTGCAGCTGCAGGACAGCTAAATATATCCTATCTTTAGACTTGATCAGGCAACGATGGTACCTGACCAGGGTGTATGGTGGCTCTATGATTTGTTAGACTAAAGATAGGAATTGATGTGCATTACAGTTCCTTCCTCAAGATGAAACACAAATGGTAAAGAGTTGATATATACAGAGTCTCTAGCTGTGGGACTGTATTATATATGCCACCTATGTAAGGATGTATCATCAGAGCAACACCTTTCACATCAAAATTACACTACACTGCAGCAAGAAAGCTTCGCGAGGAACAAGTTCAACTTGAAAAAGTGTTTGAGTTGCCCTTCAGGCGAAATACAGTACTTGTGACGGAAAGCAAAAGGCCACAGCAAAACAAAGCCCGTTACAAAGCTTGGAATCTGTGCCACAAAAGTCCATTTGCAGAGGGGAGTCACAAAATAAGCAGTGGTCCCTAAAAAATTTTTTTATATTATAACCTTGGACCTGCCCATTCCAAAGACACCAGATTCAGCATGCCATTAAATCTGAAGTAGAAAGCTCACAAGAGGGAGGAAAGGAAAGAAAAAAAAAAAAGAGGATGTTAAATGAAAAACACAGGTCTGGTTCCTATCTATTTCTATCTGTTTTTTTCCAATCACAGAAAAAACAGTGTATGAGAATAATAAAATAAACTATAAGTAAATCCAGCTCATAGATTTACTTACAGTCAAATATGAAGCAGCTTCAATGCCTGTTAAAGAAAGGAAATTTCCTTTCTTCAACGACTTCCAAAATTCTGTGAATGAAATTTTAGCGTCCATCAGTGTGAATTCTTATCTTGCAAATATACTGCTCTGGAAGTTCCTGGTTAGCAATTAGTGAGATCATACGTAGTGATCTATACAGATTAAAAGACAAAGAAATGCCCAAGAGTGATTAAAGATGTAACAATACAGACATCACCAAGCCTAGAAGACAACAAAGGAGCCCTGTGTCCTTTCACAGGCATTTTGTTATCCCAATCTATATGGCTATCTGGCAGCATCAGAAGAACAGGAATATTTTCAAAAAGTCAGCTTTGAACAGGCTACCTCAGAAGCAAATTCAGCTGAAAAAGTTGAGCAAGAATGCTTCTCTAGAAAAGCTGTAGTTTACATTCTGCTTCACACCTGGCCTACATAAAATATGCTCAAGGCAGAACCAAGCACTGCTTTCTCCCCTTATGAACACTAGAGCATCAAGTATGACAAAGTTAGCTAAAACCAGAGAAAGCAGAAATAATACCCAGGCCCCTGCTCCAACGCCCAAGGGCAAGTCAACAGCGAGGAACGCAGAACCGGGCTCTGCTTTGCAGCTCTGCCACCTGAAGGTTCCACACACAGCAGCGGGAAGGCAAGGGAGAAACCGGGCTGACCTCCTGCCAGCCAACATACCCTCTTACACCAATTCTTCTAAGAGGGAAGAAGGTCAGGCACCAACAGAAAGCCCCTCGGTGCCCTCCTGATTCAGTGGGCTAGAACAGCTCCTACAACGTAGGGCAGCTCTCTCTACGTCCATTCTCCGGTGATGACCAGATGACCAGTCCAGCTAAGGCCAGTCTCCGATTCTGTACGATGGCACAGCACACTGCAAGGGGTGGGGGCTGCAGTTCTACCATCATGAACTCTCTTCGGAGTAAGAGCTACATTTAAAATCCCGACACCTCTACAAGCAGTTTTACTGGAGCTCCTGTATGCCAATTACATGCTGCAAATGTACGTTTTGAACTTTGCTGGCTGAGGGAGGGAGGAAAGAAAAAAAAAAATAATTTTAAAACAGCTGCATTTTCCAATTCTTCTACCAACTGACTTGCTGTCTAAGCCTGGCTGTGTTACAGCAGTCATCGTGTTACACTCACTGGGAGTATGCCTAAGCATACACATGTACATGCATGTTTGAATGCATACACACACACACTAAAGTCATAATACATGTGTAAATTTCATTCTGTATTTATTCATTTGCTGTAAGCACCATTCCTAATGGAAAATAGACCATGTCTCCTTTTTAAGGGAATGATTAGGACCACATGTTTCACTCACTCTTATGTCGAGGACCTTGCCGATATTTTCAAACCCAAATTACTAACAGCATACTAAACTTATTTCCCTGGTGGAAACCACTGGCTACTAACTTAGTGAATATGAATACATTCGTCCTTAAACATGCAAGTAATCATCATATAAAGGCAGAGGTCTAAAATGAGTAGGTACGAGGCAGATGAAAGCAAGGTTCATATGCAATAGTAACATATTCTATAACCGAATGACTTTGTTTATCTGAGAAACCCAGTATTACATCACTTTTCCTAAAGAGAATATAAACAGCACATTTTTGAAGAAACAGTTACTTAATGTGCAACTTGTCACCACTATCAGCTTTAACATAATAAAATACATGTGGAAAATCCCTTGAAGCAAACCTTCTGCAAAGCAGATTCTTCTCTAGTCTGGGTCAGAGGGTGTGTATGTCTATGAAGGAAATGCTATCTCTCTCTCCCTTTCACACGCCCACTCACTGTAGGTCATACAGCGGAGCTCAGCGTTGTGATGCGTTTGCTGCATGCGTGGCATCGGCTCCTCGAGGTAAAGAAAGTACCGTTGCTTCTTGGGGAGCATCTGTGCCTTGTAAAGAAAACCAACAAATCACAGTTCAACATATTAAATAGCAGCACCCGTTGAAATTTCAACCAAGGATCTCTAAAGTAC
Source organism: Cariama cristata (assembly GCF_000690535.1). Lineage (NCBI taxonomy): Eukaryota > Metazoa > Chordata > Aves > Cariamiformes > Cariamidae > Cariama > Cariama cristata. Next base: position 141,127 of record NW_009625960.1, on the reverse strand, counting down.
TTTGCAGACAATGAGTAAAGCGTGTTTCAACAAGGTAAATATTACTCTCCATATTTCATAACTATGGAAACCACAGCACTACCTAGCTGAACAACTTAACCAAAGTCACTCCGAAAAATCATGGAAGCGACAAGCATGACAACCGAGCTCCAGACTCTCTAATTTTGGAACCATCAGACTTCAACTGTTAAGTTTGGATGAAGGTTTGCACAACCTGATCTAGTAAGGTATGAAGCATCTCTAGGCAGTACATAAAGACTCAATGAGCAACATTGGTACTAATATGTCAGGAGCAGGCAAGCCAGGGTAGTTTGCCCCAAATTCTGCTTTAAGAGGTTAGAGGAAACTCCATTAAATGGCTCATAGCACCCCTTGTATTTTGCAGTAGGCTCCTAGGTAATTGCTGTGTAGGACCCTGAAGAACAACTCTTGCACTAACCACACTTTCTGCAACTAAGCAAACTTCAGCCTAGCCCGATAAACATTTCCTAGCACAGCTCTGCCAAGAAGATTTTGACAACACAACTTCTATACCATAGCTTTGTCCTCTGAGCAAAGGTTGATAATTTTTTCAAACTCTGAGATGCAGAAGTCCTAAATATTAATGAGAAGGCAACCATTACACCCTTATTTCTTTTAACTTCATAGTCTCAAACTCAGACCTCTGAATCAAGAATACCATCTTTAAGCCATTCTAGTATCTTATCCCCTATGGCATTATAAATCTTGAAACTATTCAAATCATTCTGTGCCACTCTAATTGTTCTCAAAGTTTACGTCAGAAATAGAATAACCTGTTCCATTTCTTTAATCAAAGAAAAAAAAATATAGAGCTGAATAATATTAAGAGCAATAGGGAAGCCAGATGAGGAGGTATACAGATATGTAAATTTGCCATTTACATACGGCAAATAAGTCATTTAATGCCATTACAGAACTATTTTTGCAGTCTGAGTTGACATTTCTTTTCATTACACAGTAGAATCTCTCCCAAAACTGCTGGCGAGAGAGAGTTATAGGTGAGCAGCAGCAACGGGTTAATAAAAGATGGTATGCCATTAGATAAACCTTTTACAGGTTTGCATCTGAAAGTCATAACATAACCTTTTATTTCATGTGTCACTGTGACAGAAGGTTTTCAAGGCAGAGTTCTTGAAACTGCAAGATGTTAAACAGATGTACTGTACAGCCTTCCAGATTTAAATCATGAGAACTGCATTTGCAGCCTGTGTGTTGTATCCCCATTTTTTTCCCTCTTATCAGCTTTGGAGGCTTTAAATAAAACCGTCTGTTTTATGCACCTTTTTTTCCTTTAACTTTTTTTATTTTATACAACAGACCCTAAAAATCACTTCCTCCCCCCGTTCTGTTATTTTTTTTTTTCTTCAGACTAGAAAAGCTTATTCAAAAATATGTCTTTTAGGCAGGGAAATCTCTCTTTTTCCGTATTTTGCAGGTGCTGGCAATTTGTTAGTGTAAAAAAGTCATCCACTGTAGAAATAGGTAGGAATGATAGCAGCAAAAAGAAATAAATAAAACCAGACCTGCTGAAGTTTCAGCTTGAACATGCCTCTAAACTACTGAAATACTGATAATCCCCTACCTTTTCAGTTTCAACTGTTGCTAGCACTCTGACAAACCTCTATTAAGAAATGTTTGCACAGTCACACTATTTAGCTGCCATGCCTAGTCAGATGCCACTTGTGCCTTTCAAACAATTAATGCAATCATACTTCAAGTACATAGGGTAATTTAGATCACCAAGGACCTCCAGTAGTCTTCTGGTCCAAATCCCTTGAAAAGCAGGGCCAACTTTAAAGTCAGATGAGGCTGTTCAGGGTCTTGTTCAGTCACATATTGACCATCTCTAACGATGAGGATTTCACAGCATCTCTGATCCAAAGTCTAATTCCACTGCAAAATTTTTCTTCCTAATACCTAATCAGAACTTCCCTTGCTGTAACTTGTGTCCATTGTCTCTTATCCTGTCAACGTGCACTTCTGGTGCTATGATTTTACTGATGTAGTGCACATGGAACTAGCATTTCTCACAAGGGCACACCGCTGACTCACCTTCAACTTGACGTCCATGAAGATCTTTGAGTCTTTATCTGTGAAGCTGTTTTCTATCCAGTCAATCCCTAACCTGTACTGCTCCATGGGGCTATTCGGTCTCAGGTGCAGGACTTCACACATTTGCTTTTCCTGGACTTCAGGAGGTTCCTGCCAGCCCATTTGTCCAACCTGCTAAGGTGCCTCTGAGATGCAGTCCTACCCTTCAGCATATCAAATACTCTCCCCAATTTGGTGCCACTTGCAAACTGGCTGAAGTTCACTCAACCCCACTGTCCAAGTTATTAATGAGGAGTTTAAACAGTAATGGCCCCAGTATGGACCCCAGGGAAACGGCCCGCATCGTATAGACCATTGGGTATACAAAGGCTGAACTCAAACTGTATTGTGTGTTCCATGCAACACTGCATGAAACAAATTATGTCTCCAATTAATAAAAACATGTAAATTCACTAAATTGGACAAATAATTTTGTGGTAGTCAGCATAGCACAATGGCTAGAACTTACATTATACTATAATTGCATTTATGCTTTTTTGCATTGATGCGTATCTTTTAATTAACATTGCTGGTATTGTTCCTAGGTATCCACTGCTACAGAGAAATGTGGCATGTAAATGAATGGAGGAAGCACTCTCCTTGATCCAAAGAGTTTTTTAAAATCTCAATAAAATACACTAGACAAAAAGACAGTATATCAGCCGTCACACCAGAGAACTGAGTGAATGCATCTAGATACTAAAGTTGCAATTATTCCCCTGCAAAAAAAAAAAAAAAGGTCTGAAGAACTTGCATGGCAAAAAGCAGGAATATGAACAGACAGTAGTTCCAGCAGAGAGAAAGAAAGACTAGGCATATATGGATGAACACCATAGCAAACAATTCTCCAAAAAATGCAAACCAGCACCACCACCTAGCTTTTCATCCATGCAGAACACGGACAAACCATTTGAGGCAGGCAGTTACAACAGAAACAAAAATAGGAACAGAAAACCCTTTACAAGAGGAAAAATATATGAAATTCAATAATGATATTGAAACTATTAAACATTGTAAAGTGTACACTAGTACAAAGTAAAAAAAAAACAAACCCACACCATGAGTAATCACACTGCTGTGAATTCAACGTTGCACCAGAAGCATGCTGGTTGATGGATTGGGGTCAGAAATGCTCAGCACCTTTCAAATTCAAGTCCCTGGAGCCACTGGAGTTTAGGAAAAGTCAAAGTAAGTGCAAGCAGGTGGAGATCCCATCTTGGTCTGAAAAAAGCATATATAAACTGTTTCTATTGTAGCTATCTCTGTCTTGCCATTTACCTACTTAGAAACAAGAGAATATATTCCAAAGCCCTGCCATGCTAAACTGCTCATAAAACACTCCTTGCAGAAATTTCTGTTTCCCAGGTGCTTGGAAGCAAGGAAACGGACAATCGACAGACAACTCTTGCCACTGTAAGCAAAGCTGTGAACTTGGCTACACTGCTGAAGCTTTAAATCATCAACTTACTCAAGATCACCAACCTCATCCAATCTATGAAGAACCTTCTGTCTAAAAATTAATATAAACGAAATATTTTCCTTATTCTGCCTTCTGCTGTTACTCATCACTAGACTCATCTTGATATATGGCACAGTATAAAACAGCACCAATTTAAAAAATGGGGAAGCATTTTTAAATGTGTAATATTTAACCGAGTTCAGTCAGTTGCCAAAGAACCAAGTAATTGCAACTGTTTCAAAAGCATGTATTACTTGCACAGTACAGAAAACTGGATTATGAAGTCAGACTCTCCATCTGAAAGTCAAATTTTCATTAAAAATTTGTGGTTTAGAGGTAAAATTTTATCAAAAATCTAGAGCTTTGGCGTAAATCTTCCAAAGAGCATGGAAAGTCATAACGCTTATGAATATATTTGGAACAATAAGTGAGCAAGATTTTATTAAAACAATGAACTTTATATTTAGCGTGAATTTACTTTTAAAGTCTCTAGACACCAGAGCTATGTGAATAATTGCTAGCCAATCTCAGATCAAACATTAGATCAACTAGAATTAGAGGTTGGGGCAGGGGGCGAAAGCAAACTTTTTTCTCTCAGTATGAAGAAGAAGAAAAAAGATCTTGCTTGGACCGCACGAGATGTTCTAACTGAACCAAAGACAACCATTTATACATCCCCTGCTGTAAACCACTTCCAGACCCCTCCTGTAGACCCTCTCCCTGCTCCGCTTGTTCAAAGCAGCTGGTGGGCATCTTGCAGTTTTCAGCTATTTGGGAGGCAGCTCATTAGATCAGAAAAATAGATGACCTGGATTAATTTAACCTCAGTACTGAGATAATTTCTCTCTACAGAGAAAAAAAAAAATCCCACCTTAATATATCATAATAGAGTATTATAATAATATTTATGCCAGTGATCATCCTGAGTGGAGGGAAACATTTCGTCAGACTTGTCTTCTGATCTAGGATACAGTATATTTAAAGAAAATGCTTCATCTCCTTTATGTTTTGTTTGCATTTAAACTGTTGACAATATTTAAAACCAGTTAGTGAATTTAATACAAATTACAAACAATTTTACCTGTTCCAGAGCCACACTTCTAGTGAACAATTCACCAAAAAAGTATTAGCTCAATTCTATTCAGCATAATTGTCATATAAAAACCCAAAAGCCTACGAGAGAGAACACAAAAGAAAAAAAACAACCCACTTTTACGCTATATTTTCCTATCAGGAGAGAAAGTCAGGCCCATGCTTCAGTTTTTTCAAGGAAGTAGCAAGAAAATGTTTATCTGTTGAACACTTCTTTGCGAGGAAGGGTACACGTCAGTACAAGGCTACACACGTTAGAAAAAATCCTTTGCTTTGGCAACAGAAAACATTGTTAAGTCAGCAAATATACTTAGTATTTTACTTGCCTGAGAACAGCTGCAATGACTCCAATACAGGGGAGAACTTTGCCATTTAACTGAACCAACTAAAATACACAGCTACTAAACAGAGAAAACATGATGGCCATTATCAAGTACAGCAACCTCCCTATGCATACTCATTGCTTTCCGTAACCTCTTTGGAGATTTTGAACAAATGTTAAAATTAGAAACGAAACAGGAGTTTGGGACGTAGAATCTTTGAGGAGATTATAACTTACTTCATTTAGCATAAATAAAAAGATGGATGTTTTCTAAGCAAGAACAAATTTCACACTATGTTTCATCCTCCGTCATCATTTCAAATACAGCTAAATCAAGCAGCAATGTATTTTAAAAGCAATTTTAGACTTTTTCAGCACTTCAGGCAAATGTGATGTTTTCACTAAGTAACCACACAGAGCAGGAGGCAAGACTCCTCTGCAATGAGACCATGCTCTCTTATTCTATAATTCGTGAAATAATTCCTAATTACACTTTATCCATATAAATTCTGAACCTGTAATTGCTATGTATAGATGTTATACTTTGGCAAAACATTTATTTCTTCCCATTTAATTACATAATGTGTACAAAATGCAGTAAATAAAGTTCCTGGCAAAAATCTTGAAAAAAGACTTTAAAAACATAAAATCTATTTATGAATCCTTAGTTACTTCTGTTGTCAC
>NW_009625960.1:123478-135427 GCF_000690535.1 Cariama cristata | reverse complement strand
AACAGTCAAGACTGAGTAATTAGCACTAAACTCTCCACGCCTCCTCCAAAAAAATACTGGCCTCTATAAATGAATTGGTGATCTAATCTTAAATACTCATGTCGAAGTTTATTTCTACCCACCCAAAGACTGGCCTACCTACTGGCAGTTTCATCAGAAAAAAGCAAGCAGTGAATTACCAAACCAAACTCAAAGGCTATCTGTAGAGCAGTTGCACTGCTTTTTCTGTAATACACCTTGTTGTCTTTTTAACATCCACATTGCTTGGACACTGACATTTTACATTAATTTTTAATTAAGGGCATAGCTAAATGCAAACCCTGTTCATACCTAAGCAAATACTTAATTTCAGTCGCACCCATCACCCTACTGACTTCTGAGATTATTTAGATGGTCAGTTAGACAGCTGCTTCACCTAAGATTGCAGCACTGGATTTTGCTCCTTTGATTTGACACAGGTCAAACAGATGCAAAGGCAATAATCTCAAAGAGAGTACACCTACAGTATGAGGAGTCCATCTGCCTTTCCTTTTGAAGCAGCTGAAGGTTTGTATCCACAGTATTTGCTATGTTCAAAACAGAAATTCACTTAAAACAGCCAAGAAGGTTGAAAAAGTGCTTTGTATAGTGAAATGACAGTAACACTTCTTTCTACACCCTTTCCTAGATGACTTGTAAAGATATAAACTATCACCACATGCTTTCATTTCATGTTTATTTTTCCATCACTCATCTAAAAAGAGAAGTAAAAGGTACACAGCGAGAGTGAATGTGTTTGCATTTTGCTCTAAAACGGGAAAAACGCATGGATTGAAGAGTCTTCTGCAATAGCAAATACCTCACAACGAACCTCTAATTTGCTGTTATTTTTATAAACCTGCTTGTAATATAGGACAGAGGTAGATATTTACTTGATTAGCAGTTGCATTGGTCTTGCTGTGCCTTTAATTTCAATTAGAATAGCTTTCGGCCAAGCAACATTTTAGGTTTTTTTAGAGTCTGAAAGGACATAATCAGAGGACAAAGACATGAAAGTATGTTATTTAAATTTCCAAATATTTTGAAATTTCACCATGGAGACACGGAATATCACCTTCCTTTAATAACATATTTATAACTCACACTAGTGGTAGCAGTGTATTTACTGGAGTTACAGCTTATGACAGACAAAAGGCAATTACAGAAAAATCAGTCTATATTAAGGACGTATCTTCTGTGTTTCAAAACACATGACTTACAAAATCCCCAAGCATACATTCCTATTAAATGCATATTCTTACACCCTGAGAATAGGATATAACACTGAAAAATCCAACAAGTTCTTACAATAAATAGGGCTTGCCATGCGAAGCATCTCTCTCTTCAAATATGTCAGTTTAGGACAGAGAATAAGCAATAGCAGAATACTGCAGCAATATAACTTAAGTTCCCACTAGAATATACTATGCAATAGAATCACAGAATCGTTGAGGTTGGAAAATACCTTTAAGATCATCAAAGTCCAACCATTAACCTAGCACTGCCAAGTCCACCACTAAACCATGTCCCTAAGAACCACGTCTACACATCTTTTAAATATTTCCAGGGGTGGTGACTCCACCACTTCCCCGGGCAGCCTCTTCCAGTGCTTGACAACCCTTGTGGTGAAGAAATTCGTCCTGATATGCAACCTGAACCTCCCCTGGTGCAATTTGAGGACGTTTCCTCTTGTCCTATCACTTGTTGCTTGGGAGAAGAGACTGACCCCCACCTCACTACAACCTTACCACTCCCCATCAGACATGTGCTCCAGACCCTTCCCCACCTTCGTTGCCCTTCTCTGGACTCGCTCCAGCATCTCAAGGTCCTTCTTGTAGTGAGGGGCCCAGAACTGGACACAGCACTCGAGGTGCGGCCGCACCAGTGCCGAGTACAGGGGGACGATCACTGCCCTGGTCCTGCTGGCCACACTAGTGCTGACAGAAGCCAGGATGCTGTTGGCCTTCTTAGCCACCTGGGCACACTGTTGGCTCAAGTTCAGCCGACTGTTGACCAACACCCCCAGGTCCTTTTCAGCCAGGCAGCTCGCCAGCCACTTGTCCCCAAGCCTGTAGCATTGCATGGGGTTGTTGTGACCCAAGTGCAGGACCCGGCACCTGGTCTTGTTGAACCTCATACAGTTGGTCTCAGTCCATCGATCCAGCCTGTCCAGATCCCTCTGTAGAGCCTTCCTGCCCTCCAGCAGATCAACACTCCCGCCCAGCTTGGCGTCATCTGCAAACTGACTGAGGGTGCACTCGATCCCCTTGTCCAGATCATTGATAAAGATACTAAACAGAACTGGCCCCAATACAGAGCCCTGGGGAACACCACTTGTGAGCGGCCACCAACTGGATTTAACTCCATTCACCACCACTCTTTGGGCCCGGCCATCCAGCCAGTTTTTTACCCAGGGAAGAGTACGCCCATCCAGTAGGGTAAGTTGTATATAAATATAACATCCAGAAAATACACATCGTATGCTCAGTGAAACACAAATTCCAGATTTAACGTTAGATTCACAAGGGAAATGTTAAAAACAAAGAATCAATAGTTTGAAAAATACATAAAGATGAAAAGCAGTGCCATGGAAGTAGAAAGTAGTAGGAATAGAGCATCTGCATGCTGCACACTGTCAGCACTTTTTAGTATCAAGGTATATATAAGCAGCAAAAAAGGAAAGCGTAATTTGCTACTGCAGCTCTCAACATGAACAAAAATATGCAAAAACAGCTCAAGAAAGTCATTGAAAGATGGCCAATTCCTACATAAGATACATACATTAAAGGTCAGATAGCAAACATATATAGGAAACTGTGGGATGTAACAGATTCATTCCTTTATCAAGATCATGATCTTGATGAATTTGGTACAAACAACCCAACAAGAAGTCACGTTTATCTGCCGACAGTATCAACAGAAATTAATATAATGATAATAATACGATAATAAATTGATAACTTCAGAGCCTGAAAGATGTTGTCTCCCTTCTGAATACAACGCTGCCAGTCTACCGCTTCCTCGTATGCTGTATATGGTAGCCCCTAAATCTAAAGGAGCACCATGACATAGGAATTTGAGGGGGGGTTTTTTGCACACTCAAGTTGTCAGTAAATAGTCTTCTCTTTTGACTTCATGATTTCTCGGGGGTAAGGGGAAGAAGAGGTAGATTTTTATAAAATCTGTTATTACATAACTGAACATCAAAGTTTCTTTAAAACTCAAAGCCTGTATCTTGGTGACTAGAACCCAGGCTTCAGCTGTTTTAGAGACAGGGGTAGTCCTGAGCATCACTGGAAGGACTAGGAAAATCCTAACTTCTCCCTTTTTCATTTGTGACCCTGTGGAAATACAGTATCTGAAAGAACAAGATGTGTGGATACTAAATGGTGTTTCTGGTCATGCCTACTTCAGATGTGACTTGAGGACTGCAGGAAGATGCATTTCACTTGTCCGCTCCACAACAAGGGCGCATCAGACTACACGTGGCAGAAGATTCTCTCCAAAACCCAGCTCATGGAAATAGCAACCCCTTCAACTGGCCCTCGCCAAGTTGTTCGGAGACACAGCCCGACTCTTGAAATTCCCAGATCCATCTGTCAACCTAGATTGTCAATACATACAGCTCATCATGGATGATGAATACCATGTTTGCAACACTGGTATCAAAATAGCAGGGAGGAACTGCTAGGAGGTGATCTGGTTTGTTTTTAAAGAGGCTCTTTTTTTACTTCTTGTTTTTTCTTAGAAATTAAACTGGGATTCACAGTATAAATACTGTCTGCTTAGCATCTCAATTTCTCTTTGTGTCTTTCTTGTGCCATTCCTAAACTTGGCTTATAATTCCTGAATTCTGTCTTCTCTCACATGAGTCAGGATCTCCATATTTAATACTACCATTAATCATCTTCAATGCACTACCTTCACATTGAAGCGACCCTTTCATTATAGGAACGTTTCTTTTAATAGGCCGTTATAGGCATGCATAAAAATATTCCTCTTATGTGAGCTATGATGTGTTTCAGGTGTCATTCTAGACAACTAAAATTCAATTGGGTCATCCCAAAGGACTTTCTGTAAACCTGATCAAAATCTGGCTTTTTTCTTTTTTTCCTTCAATTAACAATACACCTAGATCATTTTTCAGGATTTCAAAAAAGTCTTGAAGAAAACCTGAGATCAACCAACAACATTAAGCAAGATTTATATGTAATTCAAAAGAAGTTTTAGCCCTAAAACATATACTAAAGAATTACACAACTTTTGATTTAAATTGTTAAAATTAAATGCCATGGTTGCTAAGTAGCCAATTGAAATTCTGTGAAGAAAATTTCAACATGTGGCTGGCTGCTCAGAGCGTTGACATCCAAATGCTGTAGCCAGTTTTAAGCTCAGGATGAGTTCTTTAGAACAATGGTAATGCTCCTGGCCTCAGCGACCACGCACAGTGAGGAAATACTTCCTGCTTCTTTACAAGCTGTCTACTTGAATCATACTAGAAACCTACACGAAACCAGTCAGAGATGAGAATGAAAGTGGCAATGACAGAGAAAGCTTGCCTGACTAATTAATGTCTTTTTATGGTGGTTGGGAATCTAAATCTTCAGATACCCACTCCTACCCAGCCTACATACTTGCCTTTTCATGGCTTAAATATTCCTCGTTGTTAGCAAGAAGCATAAAACTAAACCAGTATTTTTTTTAAATGTTATTGCATAAGTACGATGCAAAGTGAACATGTCAGCATCTCAACTGAAAATATCAATTTATTTTTTTTCCCAGCAGTGAGTGGGACTCCAAGAAGAACTTAGGTTGAAGAGAGTTGAAAACTTCATAATTTCAGGATGACGGGCTAGGGTCGTGGCTTGAGCTAAGATTTTTAAATTAAGTTGAGCACTCAGGAAAAGCAGCTGAAGATCAAGTGATAACTAAAGCCTGATCTGTACAGTTTCTGCACTTCTTATTGTTGTTGTTGCTGGATTTTCCATTTCATTTTCTTCCTTACTGGAATACATATATCATCACCTGTAGCTACTACCATTAGAGAGATTCCAAAGTGCAAGATGCCAAATACATATTCTCCAGAATATCGTTAGTATTTTCACGTGTACAAAACGTAATTCACACTACGAAGCTCCACCACGCTACTTATATTGATTACAAACGAACCTATTTAAAAGTGAACACGACCTATGACAAAATCTAGCCCTTATGGTCTCCGAGAAAGAAAAAGAAATACCCAGGCTATCTTGATATGAACTCCAAGAAGACTAGGTGTCAATTATTTTTGAAAACATAAAAATACAGCAGGAAATGTTAAGTGGGGCTCCAGTCCTCTTTACTCATAGCCAGCTTCTCTCCCCGACTCTTAAAATCACAGGACAGCAAGAGAGCACATCTATGACACCACAGTCAACTTTCTGCCCAAGTCTCTTTGAAAAAAAACTAATTCTCTAAAAAAGGAGCAGCAGAGCTCCCAGGCAAAAACCAGTTGTAAGAACATGTTGATATAGTAGACAATAGCTTTCTGGAAACCTGTTATCAAACATGAGTGGATCATTTTATCAGAAATGTTTCCAAATGTACTTCAGACTTAAATAAACAGCCAGCACTGGAAATTGCAGATCAAACTGCAGAGTTATAAGCAAGTGAAAACAAAACCTCATAATAGAAAGTGTTGAACTACCTCCTTTATCATTATTTTTCTTATCTAGACAATAGATGTATATTAAATGTGTGTACAAACAAAAGCCCATCGTTTATATTAACACATTTTTATTTAGATTCCCATCATATTTCAAGACTTCTCAGCTATAAGCTCTCTACTACTCACTGCAAGATAGGCAGGCCACAAAAAAACATGGCATAGGCAGGGACCACGTTTCACTACTGCCAAAATTTAAAAACCACTATCTATGACAATATTCCTTATACCAAAATACAAGTGATGTCTCATTTTGAGCCCTTCCTATAACATCTGGGTATAGATCTATCTCACAAGACATACAAAGCCTGTGTAATTGTGTGTATGTGGGAAATACATACTACAAACACTCTTAGAATTGGATTTTCCATTTCACTTCTTCAAACTATGTTCCATTCCTTAATGCTTTCCACTTCAGAACAGAACCTACTTCCCTCAATTTCCCACAGATCAAAAGCTTGAAAACATTTGCCATTTAGTATAGAAGAGCTACTTTTGACAAAATTAAAGAGTTGGGTATGGTTGGTGGTGTGGTTTTTCTTCACTGCATAAAATTTAAAAATGGAAGTAAAAAGTTGGCTTGAAACACCAAATCAAAGTTAGGCAGTGCACATTTTCAACTTAGCAAGACAGGCAGGAATAGAGTTGAATTTCTGTTTCAAAAAAGAATTTAATTTTAGACACCTTCATGTAGATGTTTCACTTTCAATGAATTGGCATTTTTAAATGTAAAAACATTCCATCGGAAAATTTCCAACCAGTTTTATTACTTACTTAATAGACACATGCAAAATTTAATTCCTCTCTTTCTCTTGTCTGTTAGGAGTTACTTCCAGACACATGGTATTACCTCAGGCCTTCATCAACTGCTTTTCAGTTGCAGAAACCTCTATATTTAAAAAAACTCCCTGAAGTATTACGGACATGAATATAATTTCATTTGACTTGGGACAGTCCTCAACGGGCTACAAAAGTATATTTCAACAAACAATTAAAATACAGTCGTATTTAAAGAAAAAAAAAACCAAAAAAACCACCACCACACAACCAACCAAAATCAAAAGCCCAAATCAACAACAACCATGCATAAGATGATTTAGAAAAACAAAACAAAACAACAAACCAGCACACTTTATATCTTTTGCTGTTCTGTGTGTTCACAACACCGATTGTCGAAGCTTTTACCAGATGCTGGGAAATTTTTGCCAGCATGTGTTCAAATGAAATTACTTCCAAAATAAGAGATGATCTGGAGGTTAATAAAAAAACCCTACCACCTTCGTAAGTTTCCACAAATAATAAACTTAAAACAGCAGATAATTTCCAGCTATCAGACATTTCAATACTCAATTTACTGTGGGTTTGTTTTTTTTTTTTGAGGCATATTCAGAGAAATGGCTAAAGGAACTGTAATGGCCTTCTGGGACAGGAAGACTAAGGTTTCTGTAAAAAATGTTAAATTAATTTTTATAGTGATGCAAAGTCAGGGAAGGGTTGTTAAGGGATGGCCTCTTGCCACAGGGTGGAGTTTTGTTTTGGTATCCTTTTAGAGTCTGCAGGTGTTTGGCAGGAGCTGAAATCAGGGCCAGCTGTGATATTTCAGCTCTGATATTTCCCTCCCCATATTTCTCAGAAGTGATGCATCAGGGTGATGTCTTACACCTGATGTACTCAACTTGTGTGGTATGACTGTAACTGCCTTGGGGGTGGGGAGTACCACTGTATGGCTTCCCTTTTGATTTTCAGCTGGCAACATCCATATAGTAAAATTCATCAACATGAATGGATTTAATCTGGTAAAACATCAGATAAACAATTTATTAAACTGCCCATAATATTTCTGGGTTTTTTTGTTGCTTCTTACATATGCCAGCCATTTAATTAAAGCAATAACACTGTATAAGAACCATGAAAGAAATTACATTGTGAAAAAGGGGAGGGTAATGTTTTAAAGAAAACAGAAAAAACCTTAAGTCCCCTCACTTAACCAAAGATCTTTGTTCTTTCATACTTAGCTGCAGTACAGTGCGTACCTGTTTTTGTTTTGTTTTATCTTTTGGGAGAATTTGAATAGTTTCTATTAAAAATTGTATTCTCTTTTAAGTTTGTTTTGTTTGGAAAACCTCAAACCACATTGTATTTCATACACATGTTCCCCAGGGCATTTTAAATGGGACCATACTGAGGTCACTAGTAAGTTTTTAAACCGTTTTAAGAATTCCTTTAATGTTTGTACTATCTTGGCCTGGTTAAAAGCACACATTTTTAAAAAATAGCTTGAAAAAGTTTGACTACAAAAAGCTTCATTAAAATAGTCCATACTGTACTATTAAGAGTTTGTAAGAACTTCTACAAACATTCTTTCCTCCCTTTTGTTTTTAGGAAAATTGTTCCCTTAACTAGCGAATCTGTTCCTCTTTCTCTCAGCCTTTTTATCCATACATGCACAAGTACCCATATACTTCTATCCAGAGACTGATTGACTTAGCAGTACAAATGCCTGTGGTATTCATTTTAACCTCACAAATGAATAAAATATTATAATCAGTGGGAAAAGTGGACATTTCACTCCATTCATGGAAAAAACAGTATCACCTGGCACTCTAACTTAGTAAAAAATGTCATGTTTTTTGGCAGCTCACTTGGAGTATGATTGAAGCCGTTGATGACATTAACAAAATGTCCTGGGATCAAAAATGTGTTGGTTTATCTCAGTTTATAGAAGAAGTTATACAAACCACTCCGGGCCTTCACAGTTCTGATGTCCTTTTAGTTAAAATAAAATAAAATAAATAAGAGGTTAGCAAGACCTAAGTATTACCTATTAGAGGTAGATTAGAGTTTGCTTATATTGAAGTATCACCAGGTTTGATGCTTTTCTGGAGTCTTTGCAATGGTTGAAAGCAAAGGAATATGAAAAGCAGATTACGGCGTTATGATAAACTCTTCATTTTACATCACACTGTTTGTACTTGTTGTTATACAGTACTAGTAAGTCAGGTTATTAAATGAAAGCTGAGTGACATTTTTCCTAGAAATGTCTTTTCTGATCTAAACTGAGCCTGAAAAAAAACCCTTTATAATAAAGGGAGCACCGTGAAGAATGATTACAAAGTTCTCATACTTAATGACCGGGTTCAGCTTTACACATGAGAAAAATCTGGCTGTGATTACAGTCTGTTCTTGCTGATGGGTGCTGGTTTTTCCCTGTTATAACTGGGATTTCACCGTGCAGAAGATACCGAGATTATGGATTCCCAGTTGTTGCTAGAGTTCTTCCCTACTCTTAAACATAGTCTCTGGGCACTGTCATGCTTTCTGAGGTTTCAGAAAACAAAATTGCAGACCAGCTTATGAAAGAGCAAAGCTATACACAAGCGTGTGTGTTTATCTCAGACACGTGCTGTCTATACAGCAGCAGAAAGATGAACAAGCGGAGGGAGACTGGGCAAGGTACCATGGCAAAAACTACAGTTCAGAACAAACGTGAAAGTGAAAAGCTTTGCTTGAACTGTCCCTAAGCCTTTAAATCCAAGCTACAGTTAAGTGACTCAGGGCAATGAAGCCACCTGTGACGGTCTAAAGTCTTCACCATCAAAATAAAAATGTGGCTGAAGTTACAACTCTCTGAATCGCTAGTCTGCTGGATGGTCTCAGATACGTAAAGGTGGAGTGAGTGGCTTAATTTTATATAAGTGATGTAAAGTAAATATCTTGCCATAAGAGCAATACCTTAAAACATCAACACTTTTCCATATTTCAAGAAAGAAGAGGAAAGAACTGCAGTCCTCTTCCCCCCCTTGAACAGGACAATAACCATGAGGCAATGCTTAAGGAGGCAGGCAGCACCAGAAACAATCCAAATGGATAAGGTGCAGCATCCCCACAAATACTGACATTTCATTTCCAATAGTAATAAGAACATAGTGTCTGAGTGCCACTTATTTCAGAGTAGGGTGTAGAAAAGACAATGTTTTCAGTTTCATGAGGAAGAAAAAGAGATTGGTGTGTCCCTTTACGGGAAAATATTTTGAAATATTTGAAAAATTTGAAAAAAATATGGTGGTATCTGACTGCAAAGAACTGTGATACCTTTTATGGATAGGCTAACTACATCAGGTAATAACCTGACATTTATATAACATGATTATAATATATATCATCATAACAATAACATATATAAAATAATATTCAGGTGAGTTTAACAAAAGCAAGGTAAGCAAGCTAACCTCTTTCCAGTTTGGGAGGTAACAGCAATCCCACGACATGGTATGTTTTAAAAAGCCGTCTCTTTCAGAGTGGACCTGACTTCTTAAATTCACAGCATCAAAAAAAGCACAAAGAATATTTTTCCAACATTGCCCCAAGCACAGCCAAGTCAACCTTGTTCAGACTGAAAAACTCTCACTGTATGTTCTTCAAAGCCCAACCTTAGTCCCTCTGAAAGTTATGAAGTAAAAAATCTGGCCCATGCATACTTTACAGTAAGAAAAAAAAACTTCCTTCTTTGCAGTAGCCTAACAAATATTGTCTTGTACCTCTAAAAGTATAATAAACATATTTATAACAAACATTTATTATAAAGATATTCCCTTACGATAGAGACTGTTTTACCTCTTCTTCTTTCCCAAAGACTACAATTGTAGTCACCATCCTGACAAACACTTCTTCACAGTAGACATGAACACGTATAAAATTGGCTGCTTTTTCCACCCTCCCCCCTCCAATGGTCAATCATTTTTCTGGTTATTATTAGAAATTAATTTAAAGAAGATTCATCACACAACAAGATAGCCATAAAATACTCTGTTACACTATTCAAGACAGCATAAACCAGTTTGTGTCGGGCCCTTTAACCCTTCATAAGCCAGAGGGTGAGAAGCGGAGGGATCAGGGAATATGCAGCTGATATAACTACAGATACTCAAAAGTACAAATACTGTTTATAATTAAGTATAGATGCAATTCAGTGACAGACTTAACATTTTAAATAAATAAATAAAAAGCTGGAGTGTTCTCAGCCAGAGAAACCACCAGGCCAAGAAAAGGTTAAAAATCTTTCTGCACATGACTTTCATGCTTCATTTTTCTGTTTCCAATCAAAAAGTTGCCTTATTTATTTTTTTTTTCAAGCAGTAGAGATTCTGGTTATCCATACTCCATACAGAAAATCGGTTGCTTGTGGACAGCAAGAAAGGTACTTTTCTGCACTAAATATCTGACAAAATGCAATCATATATTATATTACAGTTTCTTTCCCTGTTTTACCAGCCATTTTTGAAAGACAGACTCCATACAAGACATGGAATACCTATAGTTTAATACATTATGGCAAAATCTCTGTTCCCAAGCATGCAATTCATTTAAGGATCTGTATTTATTACGCCATATTATTGGCTTAAGCTCAATCCACCATATAACTCAATCCACTATAACTCTCAAATCCCATTTTAAAGTAGCTGAAAACAGGTCTGAGTGGCAGGAAAGGTGATCATTACTAGCATTTGTAAAACACATGTAACAATGTATAGAAAAGACTCGGCGAGAACCAACCTGAGGATCCGAGAATACTTGCTGCATATTGTTGATTGGGCCATATGGAACCCCACTACCTTCAAAGAGCTGCAACCATTCGGTCGTTGCTTTTTCTGAAAACCTAAGAGCAAATAAGAAGCATGTGGTTTCAACTCTGTGCTTTCAGATTCCGAAAAACGTATAGCATGTCTCCTCCCTCTCTTACTGCTTCCATACTCTTCCCCACTGATTTCTTCCCAGGCAGTAAATAACATAACGAAAATGTACTACACATGTTCTTCAGAAATGCAAACCCCAAAGACATAGGGGAATGAATATAGCTGAACTGACTTCTATTTCTATCTGATCATCTGAACCAATCCAGTAACGATATAAAGCTAAATTTATCAGCCATTTCAAATATTTAGCTTTACATCAGCAGTTTCAAATAAGGATCAATGGGTTTCCTCCAGTCCTTAATTACACTAATGAGCTTCACATTTGTTTTCTCTTATGTACATATTTAACAACAAAAAAGATAGATATAACGTGGCATGAGTCTAACATACGACACTGTTCACTAAAAGCTGATGTAAAACATCATAATGTTTTTCCTCCATTACATCCAAAACATACGTCAGGATTAACAGCCACTTTTTTTGGTCAGATACTACCACTGATCACGTATTTATTTGGTGTATGATTGTATAACC
>NW_009625960.1:107326-123447 GCF_000690535.1 Cariama cristata | reverse complement strand
GGTTCAGCATATATGCACTGTGCCTATGCTGGTGCATACAGAGCTCCATGTCCTTCTATCACGTACAAAAAGCTCAACTTATTTCTTTCTAAGCACCCAGGTCCATAACTGGTAGCATCACTCTCTCTCCCCTTTTGCTAGACACTTTCTCTTTCCTCATCTGCCCGGTAGAGTAACAGACATGAAGAAACCACACTCTCGAAGCAATACTAGCCACTGAGACGGTATTTTCTGCAGCCGTCTGGGATTCTGAATCAAAGGTAAATTTATTTGGAGACCGTATCTTAAATTTCATGAAGGTAAATAACACAGAGGCCTACCAGATTATTAGAAAGGAAAGATCTACTTCACGATACCTAAGAAGAATTAGGTGTGATTTAAAGACCCGATGGAAATGAAATTAATAGAAACGTTGATACGGGACACTCAATTACTGGTATTCTGTAGCTCACCAGTTCAGAGTTCCCTAAATGTCACCTGGAACAACGTCCGTAACATTCAGCTTTACTTCTAGCATGTTATTACACAAAAACCACCTTCCAAGTTGCTGACAGAAAGTTAACAGGGACAAAGCCCAAAAAGCACAAAAAACCTTAAATCAGTACAAAGTCAAACTTTTTAAACTTCTTTTTATACAATGCAGAGCCTGGTTGCAAAGGATTTCATGCTACTTTTAGACTAAAGAAAAAAACCAGTTATGGTGACAAATAAGTGTTATATTAAGTATATGGCATAGATATGGAGCCAAGCTTCGCTTTCTACCTGTGCAGGAATGACTTCCCCAAACTTTGAGTGAATAAATCCTGATACCCAATGCATTTTGCACTCTAAATCAATGGGAAAATGCACAAGTTTTGCACAGAAACTTGTTTTTCCTCAGAAACAGAAGCTTTACTCCTTCTGAATACACGTGAAGTTAACAAATAATACTAGTAGAAATGGAAGGAGCAATAAAACAGGAAAACCAGAATAAAAGGCTTTAAAAGTGCAAATGTATTATAAAATGAAGCATCACTTCTGAAGAAATGAAGCATAATTTCTAAAGAAAACAGATATAAGATTATTGCAGTGTTCAACTAAACTTTAATATTGAATGAAGCGTAATTTCCTGGCAAAGATTAGTCAGCCATAAAGATAATGCTACTCTTGACACACGTAGGGTCCCTCTAATTTCGCACCCCATTGCTGACCACACCTAGAACCAGGTACATTACAGGAAACCGTGGGGGAAAAAGGCAACTATAGAGAGGTAGATAACCTTCCCTCCTCAGTGACTGTAGCCATGAGGAAAGCCTGATTTTGATCTAAAATATAATTTCTGTTTCCCTTCAGTACTCTCTGTTTGGCAACATTTCTCACAATCCATATATTCTCGTTATTCATAGCCTTCTATTGCTAAGGTTTGGGGCTCAAGCTACTGCACACTGTAAATATGATTCCCACGAAAAACTGTTTCCCATCAGTTATTGGTGCTGTTTATACAAAACTGTGCTGTTCTCTGCTACCGAGACACTTCCCTCCCGAGATGCTTCATAATTCATGGCCCACTAATTGCCTTTTTATAAATCAAAAGCGTTTTTCAGCTACTACTTTTTCTGACACCTCAACCTCCACTACTATCTCACTTCTAACAAAAGACAGCACATCTACATGAGGACTCTTGGACTCAGCATCATAACCACGGTGCTGAAGACTGTCACTAAGAAATTACTGTAATCCTTAAAATTTGTATCATCACTCCCTTAATCTATTAGTAATGAATGAGCCCCGCTATGTTATGCTCCTTGTGCTTCTTTTTAAGCAACAGTTGATAAATATCTTCCTCAGTTTAAAAAAGGAAACAACTTTTGGATTTAAAGGATAGTCTGAAAATGAAGTCTTCTTTTCAATAGGAGTGTCAATTATCTACATCTGCATAATCAGTATGCTACCTCCTGATGTCATGGTAAATCTTAATAATTTTCAAGACATACATTCTTCTTCAGTAACATTACTATGAGTGACTCAATATACAGTGAAGTGAGTGCACATTTTGCAAGATTTCTACAGGCTGCATGAATTTCTGAAATTTTAGCTTCTGCTTAGATTTTTCCTTCCTGTGTAACAGACCAAAAGAAATTACCACAAATTCGTAGAAAACAAGTGATGCTCTGTTTTAAAAAATACTTGTTTGAATGGACTTAACCATTGTCTTAGTCTTACTTGCGCATTTATTTATTGGTGGTTGGAGAGAATTCCTAAAAGTTTTAAACTCAAAGATGTAAAACTCCACATTCTATCACCCTCAAAGGAGACAGATAGCATTTTCTCTAGAAATTGAAACTCTTGACCTAAAGGAAGCTATTCTACATCAGATTTATTTGTGGTAAAAGGACGCTGTTGAGAGCATATTGTTAAGCAAACTATTTAAAAACAAAACAGAACATCACCACTGCTAATAAAGGTCTCTTATTCAGATTTTGAGTGCAACAGCATGCAACTATTTGGTTCATTCAGTTTTCTTTTATATATTGAAATATCTGTTGCATACCATTAAGGAAGAAATACTTTTTCAAAATATGATAAAAGACAAGGAGTCGATGAAAAATGCCCAAGTTTACCTCTCCGATGTCAGCTGCACAAACTTTGATTTTGTATTTTTTTCTGCTAACCTGTATGCATCATTCCCACCATGTAAATATAATTTTTAATAGCACTTACACAAATAAATAACATAAGCTCTCCTTATAGCAAAGGGCTGACGTTTAGGTTGCTAGGTATCAATCGATATCATGCTCAGCACTCCAAAATATCAAGTAAAGACCTTCAATAAAAATTTCCAAAGGAAGTAAAAGACTGAAAGTCTCTCCTTAAAATGAAAAGCTCTACCTAATTTACAAGGCCTGGCCAATCCTTTTCTCCTTAACACTTGTTTTAAAACATTTTTCTATGCTTTGATATTGTCTTTTCTAAATATCCTTAGTATATAATTTCCTTTTCTTAACTGAAAAATTTACAATGTCATCTGCTGTCTTTCAGTGGGAAAAAAAGTTATTTCTATATATAAATAAAAATCATTGATGGAAACACATGCAAGGCTAAACGATGGTCCATCTTCTAAACTTAAGCCAGTAAAAAACCCACACAAGGCTGTACAGTGTCTGAACTGAAGTATGGCACTTGCAAATGAATCTTTATCTGTCTGTGGAACCTCAGGGAAACTCAGTGACTGCAGGAGAGCTCGACCATGTGATTCACACTACGGCTTCATATATTTCCAGATGAGCCCCTTTTCCCCCTAAAATGTTCCATCTGCTATAGATATAATCGCATAAAAGCCATTTAAATTATCTAGGATTTATTTGTAGAAACATTTTAAATCTGTAGGTTAGCTTTCTACAATTATTACCAGTATTTTAGAAGTTCAAAAGAATTTACTTTTTACTGTACTAGTCTGTGGTATGAGGCTTGAATGCAGGTTCTTTCTGAAAATACCTCTGAAAAAAGAAGGTTATGTATGCCCACGGAGAACAAACCCATTGCTAGGGCCTTCACCGCAAAGCCTGTACTAAGGCTTACTTCACTAAAAGAGGTAGCAGGCTCCACGATGTCTTATTTGCATTTTAAGCAGTACTCTCAGCCTCCTCTGCACTGAATTACACAGCACTCATGAAGCTGCTGAAGTAGCAATATTGAAATAAGGCATCAGATTCTGAAACATTAAACATTAAAGGTATTTCATGCTTTAAAAGAACAGAAAGTGTGGCATGAGCTGAACTAACTGAAATATTATTTCATGGCAAGAAATCCAACTAAATATATTTTTCCTCAATTCGTAAATCTAGAAGGCACCATTAAATGAAAAACTAAATGTAAACTATACACTCAGTTAATTAATCAAAAAAAAACATTACAGCACGATATAAGAAATAGCCTCCAAAAGTCCAAAAATTAAACATCAAATAAAAAGGGTTTACATCTTTTTTCCCTTACACAAACCACAAGCGTGGTTTTGCTTCTAAAAAAGCAAGACCTAAATCCCCTTCTGCTTTCTAACAAATTCTAATTAAAAAAAGGGAGAATGGATCATTAATTGCAAAAACAAGAGCGTCTGCTTGACTTGTACAAGTTGGATGAAATGGCTTTAATGAGTTAGAAACATACCTGAGTTCTACTAAAACTTACTAAGTTTCTCATCCCGTTAATTATTAATGTTACTTTGTTTCTTTTTTAGCAAATATTCTGTCTTTATAGACTTCTAAAGCATGAATGAATCCACTTTGTGTGCACTCTTTGTGTATATCCCATTTTCCATGTTTCCTAGGAAACCTTCGAATATTGCTACATCCTATGTGGAAGGGCGTCCTCATTCCTCTAATGGATAAAACCATCCAATTCCACATAAAGTATGTTTAGAAGAACTACTGAAGCAAAATACTGCTCTTTTCTGTAGGAAGCCTATGGCAATTAATTTAGAGACGTAATTTGGACAGCTACCAAATGCAGAAGGAACAGCAACATCTAGGATTAGTAATAGCTTCTTACATGTGGTCAATCACAAAACCCTTCTCTGTTCTGGCTGAAGTCCACAATAGCATACTTGTTTTTTCTAGCACAACCCAAGTTTGCATTATGGTTTTTGCATTGGTTTGTTCTATTGACAGTCTCTTTACTTTCAAATATCTACAATATTTCCTCTCTTCGCTACTAATCATCTCTTTAATAGTAGTTAACTCAGTAAAATAGTTTGTACGGTTTCTTATAGTAGCATCTATGGAAGACACTATACAAGATAAAAGTCATAGAAAAAAATCATTTGGAAAATTCAAATAATGGATCATTATCCCTCAGCATAAATATAAAATTAGAGTTTTCAAAATGAATACTATAATATTTACTCAACAGTCTGTAAGCAACTCTGTGTCAGCATCTAATTAGTCTCCTCTTGGTTACTGATTAACCACGCAGCAAACCACAAGAGACCTTTAAAATCTTTGGGATTAACATGAGTGTAATGACACGTTTTGCTGATGGATACATCAATTACTTTAAAAGATGTCACATGTAGTAGATTGTAAGTGGTAACTACATAAAGTACAGTCCAGATATTTGTAGGTACCACAAATCCACCCTGAAACTTGTTTTAAATTTCTGCATGCTATAAATACTGTTACCAGTTTAATAGAACTATTAATAAACCTGCACCCTTACGTGCAGAATTTGTGCTAGGGATGAATGGACATTCATGTTCCTTTATGGAGTTTTGCACGCCATTTTAAAACCATATATGATTTTTAAGAAATAGCACACCAGAGGGAGGGAAACACATCCATATTGTAAAATGTGTTTCTTATGGCTCCTGAGCAGTAAAATCCAGCATGTTCCAGAACTAGTTCTGTTTGGATTCAGATAATGTTAAACCATGCACATCAGAAATGTACTCCTTTTCCCAAGCCTTCCTCTCTTTCTCTCAAGTGAGTAAAAGGACTGTAACTTCTCTAGTTACGATGAAGGAAGCGCAAATGAACTGAAAAGCAGCTAGGTAAAAACACACACCAGTAAAACCACATTGAGAATACTGGAAAACTATGTTGATTTTGCTGCTGTTCTTTTAACTACTCGAGGGGAGCAAAGAGCTAATAAGGGTCAGGTCAAAAAGCTCATTCAAAAATCAACGAAGAGATATCCCCTGATTTCAGCAGCCTTGTAACTAGTCACATCATCAGAAAAAAGACAGCAAGTTCCTTGTCAGGAAGGATCTTGAACTTCACACTTGTATGAAAACGCTTAGAGGTTCATTAAATGGTGAGAAAAGAACACAGAAAAGAACACATTAGCTTACCCAGTCCAAAAATCAGATGTTTGAGACATTTTGGATCTCTCTGTTGCACACGTAGAAGTTAAAATAAACATTTTAAAGCAAACTCTGGCAGCATGGAGGCTGCTGCCCACACAGCTCAGCCATCTATGCACTGCTGGCGAGGCAGATGGCCGGGGGGAGTAAACCTGACCAGCTGTGCCACATTAAAGTTAATTCTCTTGCTAAACTTCAGATACCTGTCTTGCTGAAGCCGTCAACAACCAGATGCTCATTCCTGTCATGTTATCAACAGTGACTTCAGTCTGCAAGGCTTTTGGTTTAGAAAAAGAAACAGTGGGGATGGGGAAGGAGATTTAGAGAGACTGAGTGTATCTCAACAAGTGTGAATTTAACAGTGCTCCTCATCAGGCAAATTAAACATTTGACAATACACTTTCCCCTTTAGGTGCCCTCCTCTTTTGTTACTAGGTGGAAACAATTTAGCAACAATCTCATTAAGTGAGGATCAGGTTCCCCTGTGCTTCCTTCCCACTCATTCCTTTTTCCCCTCACACTTACACACGCGACACGCAGCTGTGGTGCGCAGTCAAGAATAAAGGCTTTAAAATACGAGCGCTAGGAATAGAAGTTCCACTCTGAATTGTTTCCAGCCCTAACACTTTTGATTTTAAGTCTACAATAATTTAGCTAAGCTGCAGGAGCACTAATCATGATTAATTTATGTGTCCCTCATTATGTGAGCTATTTCACTTTCCAGGCTGAGGGCATGCCTGCTATTCCCCTTCCCCTGGCACTCCTACAACCCCCTGCACTCTGTTCCCCTTACGGGTGAATTTCCTGAAGTACCCCGGTGTACACATTTAGCTGCACTGTCTGAAAATGTGTCACATTACCGAGGTGCGGGGTAGGATTAACGTTCAGTTTCTGGGGTACTTTGAAGAAGGAGGTCAACAGATTAAGCCGCGTTCCTCAAAGCAGCTTCTCTTAAAACTGGCATTATACCACCTTTTGCATAGATACATCTCAAATTTCATGCACACGCTTATGTATGTCTTGACGTATGTTTGCATCTATACACATACGTATGTATATATACACCCATACAAAATAATCCACCTTGTGCCTGGTAATATTCTGTTCCAGAGGAAGCGAAGGTAAAAGTGGAAAGGGGGGGTGGAACGGAGCACCAATTAAAAACTCAGGTCTTTTGGATAGATGTACACCTAACTCACAAACCAGAGGTTTCCACTGGAAACATAAAAACCAGAGCGCTCTGTAGTCTGTCAGTTCTCACATGAGCTGGGAGTCTCAGGGGTCTCTGTAGTAGCCATTGAACCCGACCTCCACCCAGGTAGGGTCATTTTAAATTTGACTCTTGGCACACACCCAAGAAAGGCACGCATTCAGAGGCGCATTCAGAGGCAATCTGCTTTTGTCAGAGTTCTGCTTTGTTGTCATTTGGGGAGAATGTAACCTAAATAAAAAGGAAGATACAGAAGGCACCGAAACTTCCTTTTCTGTAAACCAACAGAGTGGATGTGCAAATGTCAGCAATGGGAGGAGAAGGAGGAAGTAAGAAGCTGGGAGAGCCCTAGGAAGTGGAGGAAGATGATGGGGACAGGAAAAAAAGAGCACAGTAGGAAGAGGACTAGAGATGGGAAAGGGCCACCACCACCGATACCAAAGCAAGTACAAAATACCCCACAGGCCTATATTCTGCTTCCCCGTGAATATCCTATGACCCAGTGGTCCTTGCAGCATTGTACTCATTTCCCCATAGAAGACAGAACTGAAAAACACTTCTCCTCTCAAGATGTCTGGGACTGGTTTCTGTAATTCCCTCCTCAGGTCACAATGTGACAGATGGGTCCCTGGGAAGCAGCATACCGCTCCAGAGTGGTCTACCTTCCAGTCCCTTTTATTAAGATCTGACAATCTCTGTGGATATGTGAATTTATCCTCCCCTACCTGCTCTCTCCCTCTGCCCTCCATGTGTACCCTACAGAGGGAGGTGAGATGGTGTGAGCAAGACAGCAAGCTGGGGTGAAGAGCTAAGGACAGATGTGCTTCACTCTTCATTTCTGTCAGGGAAAAGAGAGGATGAGAAAATTCTTCCTGAAATGAGTGGAGCAATTCACACCTCTTGGAGATGTTGTTTCAAGCTACATTTATGCCTCAAGCCGTATTCCACTCCATCTTGTATTCTCACTCAGCTCAGGGCATCCAACTGTGATGAACAGGTCATCTCACACCTTTCTGAAAAGTCTTCTGTTTAAAGGTCAATTTCTTCTAAGTGCTATATAATCCCCATGCTTATCTAACTGCCTTGAAATCTGGCACAGTTACTGCAGGCCGTGAGTAGAATTATTGATCTAAATTAGAGGTCATTCGAGTCGAGAATTCCCAAGATACAGCCTTTTTTTAAAAAACAGCATTCCTTAACATCGACCAATTGTACCAATGTTTCCTTTGTGCACACATCTATACAACTGTGGCCAAAGGATCTCAATCGCTTAACATTTACCCTAGGAAATAAAAGGCATCAACTGTCTCCTTGGTATTCAGAGTTTAGATGTTTTTAAAAATTTCAGCTCCACACACGCAGCGAATTAAATGCTTAAGACTTCAGGGAGGTCCTGACCCTTTCAGTAGGTCTGAACCTCTCCTGTTCCTAAATAAAACCTGGGAAATCCTTTCCTTAAGAGGAGCAGGCAAAGAATCCTTCTTCCTGCACTTACTAAGTGCTCAGAAGTTAGACATGAATTGCAGTTAGTCCATTTTGAAAATTAAGAGAAATCGGAAAAGAAAAGGTAAGTCATACCTCTGGAAATAGTTCAAAAGAGATAGGAGGAAGGGGACGGGTTAGACAGGTCAATGGAAGTCTACTCTAGGCTCTGGTGGCACCCCAGCTCAAGAAGATTATAACAGCATCAACAGTTTTGTAAAAAAGTGTGCATATATCTACTGTGCAACAGCAGTGATATAGGCAAGCAACTGCAGAGTACCAAGTATCTGCCATACAAATGGTGCTTAAAATACCAATAACTTAGTGGAACAGGAAGAATGCATAAACCGAAAATGGCAGCAGAAGAGGTTGGGGGAAAGGGAAGGAAACACAACCATATGTTTCCTCCCATATGCTTCTAGTCACCATAATTATTGTTGAGATGCTGAGACATAGACCATATCCGTGAATTTTTTCACTGGCCTTAGCAGCAGCAACAGTCTCAAACGATTCCACTACAGAACCGTAATTCCCATTTATGTTTCCAAGAATGTACAAAAGAGAAGGAACATTTAGGAATCATCAGATTTCTATACATAGATGCAAATTTTTACCTGCTTTTTACTGCTCAGCCTGGCACACCAAACAAGTTTGCTGACTTCTTCCATTACAACATCACTGGAAAAAA
Organism: Cariama cristata; assembly: GCF_000690535.1. Classification (NCBI taxonomy): domain Eukaryota; kingdom Metazoa; phylum Chordata; class Aves; order Cariamiformes; family Cariamidae; genus Cariama; species Cariama cristata. The sequence continues at coordinate 114,234 of NW_009625960.1, read as the reverse complement.
AGCTGCTTTACCTCAAGTTGTGTGCAACCTGCCTGGCACAGCATCAAAATGAGACATGGACGAATGGCCTGTCCAAATCCTTGAGGGACTTTCACCTTCCTTTTTGCCTTCCACCATACAAAGGAAGGGCTCATCTCAACTAAAGTGACTGTAGTTGAACCCATGTCAAGAAAATCACAGCTCCTCTAAGCTGCTCCAGCTCACGCCTCCACTAATTCATTGTGAGGTGGATAGCAGTGCACATACAGTGAGTGAATGGGAGGGTCTGCAGGTGTTTCTTTCCAACTAATGCACCTTAGTTTATATTTTCCATGTGCTGGAAGCTGCAATACTATTAAGCAATCGGTGATTTAATTAAGGTGTTTTTTAGTGAAATTCTGCCATTACTATTTTGTCATTTCCCTTCATTTCTCAAGGGCTGACATTTTTCAGCACTGAGAAACTATTTATTTAATTCTCTAAGTAACTTCAAAAATGAACCACATATAATTTTACAAACAACTGTGCATTAGTGAATAAAAGCAAAGTTACCATGGAATGTGTATGGAAACATATTCGACCTCCATTAGAATGCCAAAGGTGTTTGTTAAAGTCAGTGTTTTAAAATTGAATGCCAGATGATTTCACAACAATATGACATAACAGAATACTATTGGAAACATCTACTCCAAAAGGGTGTATAGAATCACATACTTGTATATAAATCACACAGAAATTCAGCCTAAACGATACTAATAAAACAGAACATAAACTCTGACAAAAAAGACATAAAGCAGTAATTGAAAGACCAATGAGGTAATCTAGTGAACTAATAGCTACAGATACAAAAAACCAAATTAGAATTTGGGCAATTCATTCAAAGAACAACCGTTCCTTGAACTTTATCTTCTTATTCAGATATTTCCCATAAAAAAAACCCCTGCATTCAAAATTAACCATAAGCAACAAGCTATTAAGTAATTGATCTGTGGATGGTAAACCAGCACTCTCATAAGGTACCAGAGTACAGATAAATGACATATTAAATGAAATGAACTCCAAAAAATAAGTCAACATGAACCAACTTTGAAACTAAGATTAAGTGTCAAGAATGTAAGAGCTCAAAAGTAGGTCAAAAGATAACTATTCCCTTTCAAGGGCTTAAAACTTATAGGAAGAGTGGGTTCATCTGTGCTATCACAATACATCTGTTATAGGAAGGCAAGTAAAAGACGAGTTCCAGAAGTTCATCATGAACAGTTGTACCATAATTACTTGAAAATGCAAAGTCACCTGGTACTTCAGTATTTCATTGGGGGTAGGACACCTGAAAATGGACAGGTAAGACAGAGACAAAAGTGCAAATGCAACAGGAAGAAGCAAAATCATTCTCTCTCCAGTCTCTAATGCAAGGTGATTCTGGTTCTCCACATCCAAAAAATGTGTGGGGTTGAGAGGAGGGGGAAGGGTGTGCTACTGAAACTCTTTTCTCAGATGGAATGAAAAGGGGAGGCATATGACTTAACACTCCTCAGAAAAAAAAAAAAAAAAAAAACAAAAATTGCCTGAATGATAATTGTCACACATTTGTTGACAGACTCATACAGGCCAAGTGTCAAAACGATAGTGTGACTTTTCTTGAATCACTGACAACAGCAGATATACTGCCTCTTCTGTTCATCCCCCGAAATATGAAGTGTTGCTGAAGCCACCTTCAGGTAGCTTTGCACAGTTTAGTTTTTTTCTTATATTATATAAATTTATCATCCTCTCCATCAAACAGAAGAGCACTCCACAGAAATAAGGCCTTCTCAAACAGAATGAGGAAGATAACTAAGCTATTTTAATCTCTCAAATAAAGGGTTCCTGAGCTTCCTCTTAAATAATTTTTAATTAAAGTATTTAATAGGATGATTCCTATGTAGAATATTAAACACATATCCTTTTGATTTCAAAAGGACTGACCCGGGGAGAATTTGGGGCACAGAGTACCACCATACAGAACCAGCAGTGAGGGAGTAGCATCAAATGGAACTCCTTTGGATACAGCAACTATCAGTGGAAACTCTAAAATCCCAGTCACAGCAAAAGCAAACGGTACTCCAAGTATTTTATTTCTGGGAGTTACATTCATCCAGGAAAGCAGAAAGCACTGGTTCTTTCACTAAAATTCAAGTTAATGGTTAAAAATAAGTTAAAAATATTTCTGAAAACTTAAATCTATGGTCTGGCTTCTTCCTAGTCGATACAGTCTGTGTGCAAAACGCAGTATATTTAACATTAGTAAGTGTTCTCAATGCTTTTTTCAAAAACCACAGTATCTCAAAAGAGTAACTTAAATTTTCACATGATGAGAGCTTCTTATTCATGACTATTTGCATTAACAATTAAATGTCATTTCTTCCCTTTTAATTAACTTACCTGGTTGACAGTATGTCAATAAGTTCTTTTCTGTTCTGGACTCTGAGTTTATTATTTTTGTATCTGGAATCCTTGCTAACTTCAGGCAAATTCAGGATCTAAGTGAAAATAAAGGTGAGTAAGAAATGTGCTTGGCAGGAGATATTTATATAGCTAAGGAAATTCATTACCGATTTAAGATAGCTTTCCAAAAATCCCTACTTCTCATTAATCTTTTAATATAGATTAGGAAATTAAGAAAAGAGAATGCCTCCTGGTTAATGTTACATAACAAGTATAGAAAAAGACAGAAATTAAACTGAAGATCCAGATCTTACTTGAGAGCTTTCACTGTTAGCTAGGAGAAATTCTTATTGTAGAAGACTAAAACGTTTGTAAGTTATTACCGTGAGGTTGGAGAGATCTGCAGGATTATCCTGCACTAAGTTACATGTCACAGAATAAGAAATATGACTGTACTTCATATGCTAGCCTGAGAAAAGCTATGGCTAAGAATATTTCTTTCCACTTCAGTAATTTCTGTCAAAAAAGCAAAAAAAATATGAAAAGGTGTTTTTCTATTGAAATGTAATTTTTCTTTACGATTTATTCCAAAAGAATGAACAAAGAAAATTGGTGGTATAACCTCTAAGAAAGAAAAAACATATCTTCTATATGTAACTCCCACCTGGCACATTAGAAATTTAACCATCATGAAAAGACAATGTGATTATACCATAAAGGGAAGTAAATGCAGAGAATGAGTTTCAGAACTATGAGACAGAGTACAGAATCACAGGACCACAGAATCGATTTGGTTGGAAGAGACCTCTGGGATCATCGAGTCCAACCGTTGCCCTAACACCCCCATGTCAACCAGACTATGGCACTAAGTGCCACATCCAGGCTTTTCTTAAAGATCTCCAGCGATGGTGACTCCACCATCTCCCTGGGCAGCCCATTCCAGTGGCTAACCACCCTTTCTGTGAAGAAATGCCTCCTCATTTCTAGCTTGAACTTCCCTGGTGCAGTTTCAGACGATGCCCTCTTGTCCTGTCACCAGTTGCCTGGGAGAAGAGCCCAATCCCCACCTCACTACACCCTCCTTTCAGGTCGTTGTAGAGAACGATCAGGTCTCCCCTCAGCCTCCTCTTCTCCAGGCTAAACAACCCCAGCTCCCTCAGCCGCTCCTCGTAAGACGTAATAGTAGCTGTGTGGACAATCAATACTTACTGTATAATTTATCTATTCATGCTACAATGTATTTCTATAGAACATAAATAAACAGAATGAGTTGTGCTTTCCAAATTTAATAAGAAATATCCCAAGAACATCAGCTACAGAGGAAGGCAGAAGAGAAGCTTACAAAGAAAGAGACTGTCATGTATTCTTCATGTTTTACTCACTAACACACACTCAAGATCAATTTTTCTTATGATGAGTCTTATAATCATTCTAAACATGCTGTATATTTTACAGGGCTATTTCCAAGATGGTTTACAAAAACCCAGCACTGGCTCAAAGCTGAAGTCTCTACAGCCTGTCATCCTATCCCTGCCTGTAGCTGAGTGCTGATGCTTAGGAAGATCTTAAGAACCAGGCCAGTACATACAATACTTCCTTAATATTTATCCAAAATCCAGCCATCTTTAGATTAGGGCATTTCTGAATTAGAGCTGGTTTATGTGTATTTAGCGATCCTCAATGGATTTTTATTTTATTAACATGTTGAGTCACCCCTCGAATCCGTATGCCTATCTACTACCACATGTAAGTGACAAATAGGTTGGTGTCAATCTCTCTGACATTTGACTCAAATCTAGAATTCTACCACTTCCTCTGAGATTGGTTCAGCCCAATCTCAACCAAAAATAATTTTCATGACTCCTCACTTCGCTGGAGTGAATAAGGATACGGCTTCCCTTCCAAGTGAATAGCTGTTGATGATAAAACCATCAGCAAAACAGATATTCTTTCAACAGATATTTAGAGATATTCAAAAGAGCTAGTCACCTCTGGCATAACTGTCACCTAGAGTGACGAAACTAAACATGGAAACCAAGGTATCAGTAAGTTATGTTAGAACAATGACCATATTACATAACTTTTCTGCAGATTTTTATCTGCAAGGTAGCATAAAACATCAATCTAGCATCTTCCATCAACACTTAACTCACAGCATATTTTCTTCTCCTTCTATATTTACACAATCTAGTTTATGAAAATCACAACATATCACAATTTAGCTTTAGAAAATGTTCTTCTTTTGCCATCTGAAAGTTTAACAATAAAGTTGGTACCCCCTTAAAATTATCTCCTCTCTTCAATACTTCTATTTTGGAGTTACAAGTCACTGCTTTAGAGAAAAAAATAATGCAAGGTTGTTCAAAGTAAATGACAGTGAATACTTATTTATCAGAGCTTAAAAAACCAAGAAATTAATCAGAAAAGTATGGTTCCATTTGATGAGTTATATGAAAAATGATCATATGGAATTGCTCACTCTACCGTTTTAATTAACGTTACTGACTTCAGCTTTAACTTAATGTCCATCTGTTGCAAAGCTGCGTGTCTATATATGTTCTTTTCCATTTTTTTGTGACTAACCAATGCACATCTGAGAAGTTATTCATTAATGTGCCATTCATCTTTCTGCATCACACTGACAATGTTATTTTTTTTATTTCACTGTGACCACTTGGAAGCAAACTGCTGTTCTCCATTCCTAGGCCTCCTTCAAGCTCCGAGATGCACACTGAGAGTTTATGCACTCTGCGTTTTGTCCCCCAACACTAGCAAACCTGCCTGTGCTCTCCTTTGCTGTACACAAAAGCTCAGCCCGCCGAGGACTCTTGCTCAGTATGCCTATTTAGATCAAAGCAGCCACACATCAGGATGTGCTTTTCTAACACTCGGCCACTATGAAATGCACTTCATCCAGCAATGTTACAAAGCTTTTCTGCAATTATCCAAGTCCCTAAACAAGCTACAGTTAGCTGTCATTGATTTTGAAAATATCACAGTGAATTATTCCAGTATTTTCTTTCTGCTTGCCTGAAAAGATACGGTTGAGGCAGAATGTTTGCAATTGTTTACAGCTTGAGCCAGCTGTTACATCTCTAGAGTATGTGTCTGGAGGGCAACGGCTTCCATCCAGTCTGTATTTTTAGCACCAACTCATCTCAGAAAGGTTCTCTAATAGCAATTCCAATGTTTGAATTAGTGGTCTCTGTATTTACTAAAGGTTCATTAGGGTGTTGTGGGCCTTCCTGTAATAAAGTCCTCTTCCTTTATTGGCTCTCCCCCTTCACGGTGTTTTAAGTTCCAAATCACCTTCGACTTAGCACAGAGCATAGCTCTAACGGGTTTCTCAGCATTCCACTGACTTCCACGTCACTCTGTCTCTAGGCAATGTAACGGCCCAAATCCATACCTACAACAACTCAATAAGGGTAAAAAGACCATTCTTTTTGAAAACAAATATGATAACTTGGTTACATTACCCAAAACTTGAACTATTTTTTTCTGTTTTTTTTAATCCTTTTGAAATGTGAGTAATCATCATTTTTCCATGTTCTGTACCTCCTACTTTCAATTCTAGAAATACCAGAACACCTTTATAAGGATGAAACAAAAAGCCATCAGCCTGCAGACTGGCGCCAATACTCATCTTACTTAATTTTAGTCCTACAGATTCTGAGTTAACACAAATCATAGAAACTTTGCCTCATCTTCTGGGGTACCATTCACTGCTTACCGATTACAGAGGGAGTATGTAGCAACAAATCACACCGTAAGTCTCTCAGCTGCACCCTAAAGTGAGGTGAATGCATGGTCTGAATTTTTAGTGCCTTCTAGCTCACACCATGCTGTCAGAACCTACTGAGCCAGATCCTCAGCTCTGCCTTACTCAAGGATGGCAGGATGATCGGCGTTTGGTACGTAATTCTTCACTTCAGGTGATAAAGCACCAAGAAGACTTTCACATCTATGTCCTGGGACTTTCTGGAAAGATTTCTGTTATGAGTCTTTGATAAAACCAAGTTGTGGTAGGTAGGCACTTATTCAGCCATTAGACTTCATTCACGTTAAGATAATGATCACACTATAGTGGTTGGACACCCGTATGAAGAAAACCCACTGAGCAAACTTTGAAGAGGTTTGTTTCTTATTGAGAGAGCCAATTCAAGCAAGCAAAACCAGACCTCTCCAGAGAGCCAGGTGGGGATATGTACCCCAAACTGTACTAAGAGACAATCACAACAGCACTGTCTTCTTACTACATATTCCAGTTATTAGTTGTGAACATCCAGGGAAATGTGAACTGTCTGACATGAACAGAGGAAAATAATGCTCAATTTCCTGAGTGTGATTAATTTAGGTTAAATATCCAAGATCCCAGAAAAAACCACAATGGCAGGAAAAAGGTAGAACTCTCATTTTTAAAAATGCTATATGCAAAATTTCTCTTGTCCTAGCTTACATGTTACTGGGCTCTTCTGTTCAGAATGTTGCTACATTTTATTTAG
>NW_009625960.1:16970-107295 GCF_000690535.1 Cariama cristata | reverse complement strand
CCCTACAACCACTCCTTCTCTTTTAAAATGTGTTCACTGTCCAGGTAAAAGCAACTCCAGGTATTAAAACAACAGGAAAAGAGTATATGAAAAATCCAAAACTATTTTACAACTTTCCAAGCTACCCTCTGTGAAAATAGAATTGCCAGCATCATGTTCCTTCAGTTCAAAATAGTGAAGACACCAGATTTTGAATGCAGTGGTCCCGTTTGAAGATCTGTTCTTCAACGTCGTATCTCTGCACCACTCCAAAGTCAGCCCACAGTCCTGTAATATTTCTTTTCCGAAAAGTCTGCAAGCTTCTCAGAGAGCATAGACCAGCACATACTAGTGTTCAAAAGGACTATATACACAGCTACTGATTAAAGTGGCACAAGAACCATTCATCCCCTGGATTTGCGTTGTTAACAGCTGTGCCTACTATGTATTTTATGGAGAAACAGCGTCACATCTCCCTGAAAAAGGCATCAGTGTGACTTCTGTGACATTCACCATTCCAGAACTGGGAGGTTGTTAGCTTGTTCGGTTTTTAGCTGATTAGCTGTGCAGCTGCACAGACTTCAAAAGGGGTTCAGCACCCACAAGTTTGGGAATTGGGGTGTGCTGAATACAGAGGCAAAGCGCAGAACCCATATCAGTCCCCTAAACTACTACCAGCCAGAACCCCAGGGTTAGAATTTGTCTCGCTATTTATTTTCACAAAAAAGGGGAATTAAGAAGCAATCAGTAATTATTTTCCTAGTCAGAGTGGAAACTACTACACATTTCGGTATTGTCGCCTAATACACCATTACCTTGCACACACTGACAAACTGCTGATCATTTCCAGCTCCCACCACGATGTAGCCATCCTTGGTCTTAAAAGCCTGGAAGAAGAAAGAAAGGTGATAAGCTGTAACTAAACTATAAAATACTAGCACATCTCTTAAGTGAAAACTTTGTTAACAATGTTCAAATGCCTGCCTTAAACATTTCCATTCAGGTCCCACCACTAGTTCTATAAAAGTGCCTCAAAGTCATCCACAAGGATGGAGGCAGCCCTTTTGGTTTTTCTAGAGTTCTTCTAGAGTTTTTCTAGAGTGGAGAAGTTATCTTGGTTAATAGGTTACTTGCTGAAAACGTATCTTGAGGCATCCTGGAACTTTGCAAATGTGTCCCACACTCACAGGGACTGAGAAGGATTTACCAGGATAACACTTACTTGCCAGGGGTTATTTATTCAGCTTCACTTTTAGCCTGTCTGAGAGCAGACAGCTGCACTGAGGTGTCACAGAGCCTGACCAAATATGCAAAATAAAATCATTGCCAAATAGCAATGACAGATTAGGAACCCTCATGGGGATGAAACGGATAGGCTGCATCTTTCCAGCTCTTCAGCTATCTCCTTGGTCAGTGGTCTCAAGATCAAGCTCCTAGAGAAAATGGGACTTCTTTTCTAGTTTTGAGGATTTTATTTTTTTTTTACTTCATTACAGTGGCCTTACTGGCACATTTCATGTTGAACAAAACATTTAACTGGATAAGATACAACATCTCTCATTTCAGTCTAAATCATCTCCACTTAGATTTTCACTGGAAAAAAGAAAACCTGTAATTGGCATCATCCTCCATTTTTACCATTGCGTCAGGGCTTCTAAAATTGGATAATGCAAACAGATTCCCCTTTCCTCCACTCCTCTCCCTTAAACAAGGGTGTGTAACTGCAGTTTCAGTCACATGTGTTACAGCCACAATTTTCATAAGCATTTGGGAAAAATTCTTTCACTATTAATTTGGCTTAAGTGCAAGAGGGCAGCACAGGCTGGTGCACTAAAGGTGATGAGGCCTTGCGATGCTTTCTTGCAGAGAGCAAAACTCATCTTCCATTTTTAGAAATCAAATTTTTATGAGCTATCATGTCCTGATCTAAAGGTGTAAATTCTCACTATAAATTCTGGTGAATTAACACACAAATATAAGCCCCGGAGTGGGAATACTTTAATAATAAAAAGTCTTCTCGTGACACCCTGGCTTATTCCTCTTCACAAACAGGAATATGCTATTCCAACTTGCAGTCTTTCATACAGATACAATTACATCCTCACTAAGACTCTTTCACCATCTGGTATAGTCAAAGCTTTAAAATTCTATGTGGAAAATTATGGCCACTGAAATGCAAGTAACTGTACATCATAGTTAGGATATCACTTGTTTGCTCTCGCTATGTTTCATTTCCTGGTAAATAGTATTGGTCAGTGATAAAGTTTAGCAATTTATTTTTCTCACATTTAATTAAGTCCTTCAGTATAAGAGTCATAGAGCAAGCAAGATGAAATTCAGCAAACATTTAGTCCCAAGCATGCAAAAAAAGTCCCACTGATTTAGCCCCAATACAGTAAAAGTCTAGAAGCATGCATAATATAAAGGTACCACATACTCACGCTGAGGAAAGCAATGAGCACAGAAAAAAATGGGGAAAGAATACAGATAAGAAAGCTGTATGTGAATGCATAAACATTTTTCAGATATAGCTGTTCATGCAAATTTCTGTCTAAAACAATCATGACAGACCCTAGTCTAAGAATACGTAAGACGCTCCCCCTCGCCCAGGGTCTTTTAGTAGGAAGAGTTATGAACTGAAACTGTTTGTATGAACTTACTACCTTTAGTTACAGGGAAGATCTGTTCTCTGAACACTCTGCCCAAATCCTTACCTGTTTTTGCTGATGTTCTGAATTCTAAAACCAGCCACAGACATTTCACACGATTATGGGTTAAACACTACATGTATCTGCACGCACATATAACACAATATAGTTTTTTATTGGTGCAACCACCTATTACTTCCAGTAAACACAAATTAGCAATTCTTTTCCACATTCTTTTAAACTTCTAGTCCGGATGCCTGTTACAGACTGCAAAGCCTATAATATATGTCATATGTACACGTATACAGATCCCCTTCCTCTGCACTCCAAAATTTATTTAAATTGGTAGTACGGGCAAATCTTAAAGAGTTTACTATTTATCAGCAACTTCTTTTGAGACTTGCATCTCCACAAGATGACTGCAATGCCACCATAGCTGCATACCACTATGAAACACGCATCTGCACCCCTGGGTTGCCCATGCAGCCGCGGAAGTCATTCTAAATTTAAGGGCCTGGTTATTAGCATGTGTGCTTCAGTTGCTTTGCGGAATGTGTGGGAAAACTGATTATTCTTAATTGCATTGTATGTCTAAAAAGCTAAAGCAACAATCATGTCATCCTTACGGAACAAAAATGGTATCATCATAAATGCAGCAGTGTCTTTTTTCATGAAGCTTAACTCAAATGTCTTCAGCTGCTATTTTAAGCTTCCCATTACAAAACAGCTGATTATTTGCCAGTCATTGCTGCTGATAAAGCAGAAACTTCCAAACGTTATTAACACAATATGGATGCCAACATTTAAGGGTGATAACAATGGTTTTATTCATCACCCATAAATGTACGCACACTCCAGGTTACCACAGGTTACTGTCTGGTCACAGAAAGCTTCACAATCTTATTATACAAAGAAAAGTAAGGGCAAAGTGCAGACAGATTTTAATGAGATTTTGTTTTGATAAAATGCTGTCCATCACATCGAATCATTTCACATGAGCGCAATAAAAGGCACTACACACACAAGGCAAAAGTCTTTTTTCCCTTTCTCTTTTTCTGAAGAATGAGGCCTTCTGATAAGATTCTTCAGAGCACAAGCACGATTTAACCTGCTACTCCCATGTGGTATCCTGAGCAACAGGACATCACTCGGTGAAGACAAGAAACAAAAGCCAGACAAAAAAGAAATTACACCACATCTTATTCATGGAAAAGGCAGAGACAGATTGCAAGCATCCAAAGGCGGAGCTTTTCAGTGTGGTGTAAAAAGCTTGGGGGTTTCTAAGGAGATAATCTGTAAATTCATATTGAATGATACATAGTACTTGACATCAACATATGCATGTTCAAAGCCAGATCTCAAGGACCAGCGTGCATGTATCAACACCTCACACTGCCTAATGGATGTTACAGGACCTCATTAAGACTCAGCACTTTTCCAAATTTGGTCCTAGAACACTGTGTATACCTGAGATACTCTGTGTACTGAAACATTTTAACCTCCCTAAGCACATGGAATATAAACTTATCCACCTTCAGAAATGTTCTAAGTGCTTTATAAGTATTCTCCAAAAATGCTAGATAGACCAGACAATAAAGATGCAGGCCAAACTTAACCCTAGCTTATTATCAGAGTGGACAAAGACTTGCTGAGACAATCTGATGCCAAACCAGCCAGTCTTTGTATTTCTCTAAGTCAACAGCCTTTCAAAATTTGCCAGCTTTGATGGTGTTAATGAAAGACTGTCAATCTCTTGCATTTATTGCCTGCTTTTTGAATTTTATGAATATATGCTCTATGGTAATCATCAATCATACATAAATATCTTTGCATATGTTTCAGTTTGCATGTCGATTCCACAAACAAAACTTTAAAATGTAAGGGACCAATTAAAAGACATGCCAATTCCAATGAAATGATCAAAAGTCCAGGTCAGTTTTCAGTATTTGAATCCAAAACACAGAAATCAAAACAACCAGAACATCTGCTGTTGCGTATGGTGATGCTTTACTCCCATCCATCAGGTATTTATACACATTCATAAGATCTCCTCAAGCCTCTTCTCCTCTCCTCCACGATAAACAGTCCCAGCTCTCTCAGCCTCTCCCCATACGAGAGATGCTCCAAGCACTTAATTATTTTCATGGCCTTTTGCTGGTCCTGCTCCAGTATGAGCACATCCTTGTCATACAAACCCCAGTTGTAGACCCATAACTGGATCCACTGATTATTCATCCTCACTGGTGCTGAGCAGAGGGGAACAATCACCTCCCTGGACCTGCTGGCAATGCTTCTCCTGATACAGACCAGGATGCCCTCTTTGTCACAGGGGCACACTGCTGGCTCATGTTGCTTTTTTGTTCCATTTCCGCAAAGCTGCCTTCCAGTCAGGCAGTCCCGAGTGTGTACTGATGCATGAGGTTATTCCCTACCATGGGCAGGACTTTGTGTTTCCCGTCGTTGAATTTCCTTAGGTTCCTGTTGGCCCACTTCTCCAGCCTGTCAAGGTCCCTCCAAACGGTAACACAACCACCTGGTGCATCAGCCACTCTTCCCAGATTTGTATATTCTGCAAATTTGCCAAGGGTGCACTCTGTCTATCATCCAGGTCGCTAATGACCATGTTAAACAGTCCCGGCCCAGAGTACCCCTGGGAATGCTGCTAGTGACTGGCCTCCATCTGGACTTCATGCCACTGATCACAACCCTTTGAGCATGACAGGTCAGTCAGTTTTCATTCCACCTCAAAAACCTAAATCTAAATCAGCACTGTTGAGGGAGGGAACAGTGAGGGCACTTTACGGTCCAGTCTCAAAAGCTGTTGGCAGATCAAATCCATCCAACACACACTGAAATACAGCCTCCAGCCATCACCATTAGTAGGCAGCTTCCCAGGGCCACAAGGATGGTCAAGGTCAAATGCAAAGGATGCAAGTGCCATCCAGGCAGCAACTAGATGTCATTTCTTCCGAGACTTCTCAGGAAGAAGAATTTGGAGGCCAAACAATACTTGAAGAGACCAACAAAACAAAGCATTGGGTTTTTGAAACTGGAGGATTATTCCATACTTAGGAGAGGTTAATAGCTTTAATTATCTGAACAAGCTACTGATTATTTTCATTACTAGTTACCGTATTGGCCCCTTTACTGATAACAGCAGCCAATGTTCAAAATATATGAAAGCTTCCAGGCCTTCCCTTGGAGGAAGATTTGCCCTACGTCAGTTATGGTAAAAGGGGTGTACTACTCATCTTTATGAGTTTTCTTATCCTGCGTTCCTAAGTGAATAACAATTGAACCTGTAAACATACTTACAATCCCTTTTCCCTGGGAATAGCTGATGTTAGATATCCTCAGGTTTGAAGTATCTTACAAGACAGCACAGCTTTTTGATTCACAAAGTAGAATAGTGGCATCTCTAAAAGCATCCACCGATGGCTCACGAGGGCAACAGCTGAGGGCTTGTGGACAATCACCATGTATTGGTGAGCTCTGGGGCAGGGCTTAAAGAGTAATAACTTTTGAATGCCTTCTAACTGCCATTGGTTTTACAGAGCAACAGGCCGATTGCTCCAACTGGCATCATGAAGCAGTTTGCTTCAGATTTTGGAAAGATGACATCCTTTAATAAAGGCTAGATACAGTATTTCCATAAAGTACATGTTTGTCAGCACAACAGGGAGCGCTCTCGGATGGTATTAAGGGAGGATGCTCCTCTGAGCTCCTTCCCAAGGTTGGCATAGGAGCAAGCAGCTCTGTGTCAAGGCTGAAGACATCTTTGGGACCAGCTAGGGACAGTGCAGAACAAAGACACCTACTTGAGAAGTCTGTAAACATAAAACCAGAAAAAGCTAAACCAATGTTTTCAAAGCTTTGAAACATACCACCAACATTTTTTTCAAAAGAGATTAATTTTCATACGCCACTCCTTCCTCATCCCTCCATCTTCCCATTTACAGCAGTCTCTTCACTCACTCACAGACTCAGCAAACAATTGCTCAGTCAAACACTACGTGACCATACATCGGGCTCCGTTCATGTGCTTGAAGTATTTCCCTGGTATTAACGGGTGTGGTCAAAGAGAAAAGCTAGCCTCTTGCAGGCTTGGAACCACAGAAAAATTACAATGTTACTTTTAATTTATTGCATCATTTGTCTTCAAGTACACTTTGAAGTCTCCAGGGTGATAGTCGATTCAATGCAAAGGTCATTTAAGGACCACCATTCTCTAGTCTTAATGTCGATTAAAGGCTGCAAATAAGAAGGTGATGCATGCAGGATTTGACCGACCTGTAATTGAATGTATCTACAGCATATGTCAATTTTTTTCTCTCTCAAACCCTATCAAACTCTGGTTCTCAAATCCATTAAAGAGCAGGAGATCTTCAGTTTGGCTTCAGGTCCAGAACGGTTACATTCCTTCCAGACAGGATAAACTTGGCACATCATTTCTTTACCTTTACACATTGGTTTGAATAAAACCTCAGCTGTGCCACAGAACCATGGGTAGCCACATTCTTTTTTCTTTGAAGGGACAGGCACAATTCCTTCAAAACAACTTAATATTTAATTACTGTAAGAAATGGGAACAAGACCAAGAAGTTTGGTCAGTGGTAGTTCTGAGCAATACATATAAATCATAAAGACCACACACTTTGAAACTATTTGCCTACTTTGCACTCTCTTCCAGTGAAAGCAAACAGTAAAAATAAAAAATGTAAATTTCATGGACTGGATTAATGTATGCTGAATGTTCTCACCGAGCAAACTGAAGAAGGGCATTGCACACAAAGATTTCACTTTTTCCCCTCTGGTCTTCTCAACCCACACTACTTGTCTCTCCCTTCGCTGCCGTGTTGCAGGACATACTACCCTGCAACTTCACAGCTACCACAGTCTACCACACGGATCAGTATTATAAATATCTGCAATAATCCTCTCGCAGAGAAGAGAAGTTTGACTGGATGCCATGAGCTTGTGGGAAAGGCAATTATGATAAGAGTGGGAATGATCACTTTGGTCTCTGAGATGAGGCAGAACACGGGCACTGGTGTCAAGGAAAGCACACCACAGACTACCAACCAGGGAGACCATTCACTTCTACAGAATCCACGATACGTTAGACAATTTTTCTGATTGACCTTGAAGTTCCATTTACGTGTGAGTGCAGAACAAATGACTTTGCCTAACTGATGCAGGAGCAAAACAGATGAGAACGCCTAAACGTGCTCTGAATGCACCTTACTGAAAGGGGCAAAGTTAACACCAAATCACAGCATCAAACAGGGATATCTACATTTAACATTATGGTGTGTTACTACACTCCCTCAGGAAGCAGGACAGCCTAGTTCTGCTCTCCAGACCGCGTCATGTTTTTATCCAGTTGTTGCCCAATGTGGGAAGTATAAACTGCTGGGAACAGACTGCAACCAAGGCCACTCCAATCCCAGCTCACTGTCCTAAGAAACAGGTTGGAGACAGGATCTCCCTCTCACTTACTCTTCTTCTAGTCATACGGTATTTGCACTGTTCATTTCCCAACCGACTAGATGCAACGCATAGATTTGTAATCTAAAAGTATCAGTTGGGCATACTATTTACCAAAAAGTAATATATAGCTGCTATTTCATATTCAACAGTGCAACAAACATTAACTTTGGATTGAATACCTTCATTTTGAGAGATGAGATTTTTCTCCTGATCATCTCAAAGAACATATGCTGCAAGGAAATCCAACATTTTTCTTAATTTTCTAACGTGAATGCAATACACATCCAGCCACCCAAAAAGCCATTTAAAAACTCCTGGAAGAGCAGTGAACAGCTTTAAAGTGGGAAATGTGTCACTTTCCCAAATTTCTAAAATTTTAAATACCTGAACTATACCTCAATTAAAAATAAATTCTCTGGTATTGTAAACTGGCATTAAAATTGTTCCTTACTGTTGAAAAATAAAATATCAGGCACAGAATCACATTCTCCATTGCCACATTAGTTTTCCATTAGTTTTTCAACAATGAAATTACACACACAGAGACACGCACCCACAAAATAAATAAACTTTAATCACAGTATCACACTGGAGCCAGTGTAATTAATGTTGTGTCAGCATTTCCATTTAAGCCACTATTTTCAAGAGGTTTATAGCACAGCCATAAAAAAATCAGTTAGGCTGAAATTAAGCAAACAAGGTCTTATACAGCAAGCAACATTTAAGTATATATACAGACAACAGCCAGTTACTACTTATATGGGAATTAAAATAGACGCTTACTGATTTTAAAGGGCACTGCAGAGCTATTTTTTTAAACAATATTTTTCTCAACATTTACAGTAATCTCTCAAAAGCCTGAATCCAAGCTATGCTTCCTTACCCTTTTTCCTTCTCACACAATACTTCACACAATTTCTTCCAATTTTGGGATCGTAAGCGTTGTTTTTTTGTTTCACTTTTAAAGTAAAAGAATGCAATGAAAACATTTCTTTTGAAAAACAACACACACGACCACAGTCTGATCCTGATACAGGCCTCCAGGCATTACTGAAGCAGAAGTGACAAACAACTCTTACACCTTCCAAAAATAAGAAGATATAGCTGTCTGGAAAATCTGAGTACTCAAATATGAGGTTTTAAGAGTGTTATTTAGAATTTAATTCTAAATGAGGTCCTATTTCCGTTTTCAGTCGAAATCATCAGAGCAGGATTTGTGTCATTATTTCTGTCCCTTTTCTCTCTTGACTCTTTAAGTGATGTAGTGGTACAACTGCCAAAGGTGAGCTTTGTAATACTGCCTCCCTTTTTGGTAACTCATCCGGAGGCAATCAGCTTGGCATTTCAAGCTGCAGGCAGATGACCCAGTGCAAGCAAATGAGAACTCAGACTGGGCAGGCAGTGCTATTAACTTAAAGGTCCTAATAACTTAATGTCCTGCTATAAAGAAGGCTCTTCAAAAAGCCGAGCGGAATCATTTGTGAGTTTCTCTGACAACCAGCCAACCGAGAAGAGCAAGGGATCAAATTAGCACTGATGCTGACGAAAATCAGCAAAAACATCAATGAGGACATAACAATTACAGGGGTGCAAAATTGGCTGCATTTCACAATTTGGCACTTTCACAACTTAAAATAAATAGCACTTGTATTTGAAATCTGCCTTTTAGCCGCAGAACAGGATGGACAAAGGCAGAAGAAAGTCCACTCCATTCTGCCAATGTGCCTTTGCCCTATTTTGGAGATTTTTTTCCAATTAATATATCTCTCAAACAGTATGTGATCCTATGTACCATACAGTAGACACAGCATGCTGAACTAAGGATGAATTTCAAATATTTCAACCTTGACTCTTCAGTATCTTTGATTTGCAGCCTTAAGTCAGACTCATTAAGGTTTATTGCATGTAGTTTGTTTTGGTATAAAATGCTACTTTAATCAAGGATTTAAAAATTGAACTGGCCAGACATCCAGGACGCACACTATTTAAAGTCCTGAATTTATGCCAAAACAAAACATTGCCAGGCCATAAGAATAATGCTAGTGAGATCTATTTAAAAAACTTGAAAAATAACGTTTGATGAGCGGAACACTTATATATGTCTAAAAAAGTCAGAAGTCTGTTTCCTCTTCACTTTCCTGTAAATTTATATTAGGTTTCCTTAAAACTATAAAATTCAGCCTTCTGTTTTTCTCTAATATTCTTTTTTTTTATCATTCCCCCTTAGTCTGAGAAATATTGATATATAACATCACATTACTGCAATTACAATCTTTTATCTACCTCAAATTGAGCTTATTCGGATTGAGTTTGAAAATCGCTACAATTAAACTAAAACATTACACCTTTTGCCAACTTAAAACTATGCTGGCCAATATTGAACCAATTTTTCATTCTAGCAACTAATAAGTCAAATTATCTACTGAGAAAGAGCTGAAGAAATCTGCACGGTAGTAGCTACTATTTTGTTTCTTAACAGAGACCTTTACATCTATGACTTGTGGAGTGCTTTTGCATAATAAACGTAACAATTCTTTGCAAAAGAACTTGTTCTGAAGAATCAACACAGTATCTGACGTATGCTTCTATTATCACAGACTAAAATTACATCAGATTTTATCCACATTTGTACAACATCATCTCCTTGCAGCCCCTGACCCCCTCAAAGTCTGATGGACATAGCTATGCCAGTAAAATGGTGGGAGAAGGCAATGGGAGGAATCAAAAGGAGGAGAAGTAGAAAATCTCAGCTTTCGAAAAAGATCCCACATTTCTCCCCTGCAGATTCAAGGAAAAAAAAAAACAACTTAGTTTCCACTCACAGCTATATCATGCCGTTCTTTAACAAACACTCTTGATTCTTATTAATTGCTAGGTTTATTTTGAGGTTTTATCTCGCCTTATGCTATTATAGTGGGGTTTTTTTGGCTCTGGGTGGCCAAGGCACAGCCTCTCTCTCACACAAGAGAGTATGAACACCCAAATGACAATCCTGATTTAATGATGGGAGAATCATAGGAGTCTGGGTCAGATTCTGACTCTGAAGATGACTCAGTGTCACAGAGTTTTAATTTCTTGGCATGACCAGCCAATTTACTTCCACCGTCAAAATCCTCACTTTTCACTTTCTTAGGGAAATGTCAATTGCAAACCACAGTGGCAATTTAAGAGGTTAAGAACCATGACTATATCCACCTCTACCAAACACTGTGACATCAGGAAAAGTGCAAAATTCCTGCATTTTTGCCACAGATAATTGCCATAAGTTGACACTGAGCACTGTGCCAGCATCTCTGTACCTCAGTCAGCTAACAAGTGAGCACAAACATACACTGGTTCCATCGGAGTCTTTTGCAAAAAACACATATTGTTTTACACCTCTTCATAACAAATAATTTACAGAAACTAAACCAAACCAAGTACACCCAGCACCGCAGTTAAATTAGATGTCAGTCCCACGTAGTCAAAGAAGTTTAAAGCTACCCAGCTATTGCAGTCCATAGAGCACAGCGCAGCCATGTTACACTCTACACGCTAACAGCAAAGATCTCCAGTAAGAGTGAACACCTCGTAAAGAGCGGACGATCCTTGTTACAGAAACGATCCCAGCTACTGAAGGCCCCAGCTTGGCTATGGCTGAGGGATGGTGCCAGCAAGTGCAGAGGAGCAGCCTGGCACTAGGCCTTCATCATGCTCTCTCCTCCCTCTTTGTTGTGCTGGCGAAGTCAAAGGGCCGGTGTCCTAATGATCCAGATGGCCTTCTGCTGACACCGGGGTTGGCATCAAATGGGCAGCAGCAAGCCCGGCACACAGACCTGCCATTGTGCTGGGAAGGACTAAAATGGGCTGCTGGCAGCAGCTCAGTCTGTTCTTGCACCCCTGATGACAGCCTGAAGTGCTGCCTGCCCGCTGTTCCCTGGAGTTGGCTTTGAAGGGACCTTTCACAGAAACAAGGTTCTTGTCCCTTCATTGTATGAAGCAGATTATCCGATTGCCTCACTTGGGGAGGAGGAAGAAGGAGAAAATAGGGCGAAGAGGTGCGTGGATTTGGAAGGGCACTCTTCCTCCCCCCAGGGTGCTGATGAAAGCTTTAGGATGTTTTACAGCCTCCTTTATAACAGTAACAAAAAATAATACAGAGAGGAGTAACAAAATGCATTTAAATGCTTATATTAATTAAGACAAACAGAGACAGCTTTCAGCAACAGTGGGAAACCGGTACAATTAAGTTCCTTCCAATATACGTTTCCTTTCACAGTTACAAAGCTTGGGCGTTTTGTTAGACATTCACAAAAACGTGTTACAAGTGGGAAAGATGGGTAGTGAAAATTACACAAAGAGGTATACCAATTTTCACATCAAGTTACATACCGAAGCATAAGACTTTTTAGACAAAGAATATATTTCTCCAGCTACTTGATTTGTCTTTTTCTTTTCAAAATCTGCACAAGTTGAAACAAAATACACCAAGTAAGCAAACAACGCAATCTTAAGCTGCCATAAAGAATGTAAAATCAACTGAGTGGGACCTATAGTTGTCCACTGGACTTCAGCTTCCAAATGAAAACAGAGGTCCCATAGAATAAGATTTGTCTTCTTTTCACGTAAAGAAAACCTGGGTTTTCAAACGGATAAAACCAGAGGACAGCCTTTCCCTCCCTCCACAGAATTTTAAAGCCCACTCAAAATCTTTTTGGTCTTAAAACCTGACGGAACAGAAAAAAAATAACAGGAAGTCTACGATGCGATATGATTGCCTGCCCCGAGTGTTTTGGCATTTCAAGGTTTAAACTGGACAATTTGTGTTCCTCTGCAGAGGTAGCGACCGAGTGTTTTGGCATTTCAAGGTTTAAACTTGACAATGTGTGTTCCTCTGCAGAGGTAGCAAGGCCAGCTCAGGCTAACTGCCTTCACACCTGTCCTGGTTTTCAACGGCTTGCAGACGGTGAACTGAGCCCCATCATCTTCCTAACAGCCCCTCGTGAGCTGCTATAAGCACAGCGATACTCAAAATGCAACAAACAGTGAATACACTGCTAATAGCACCCAGGCTGGGACCTGGGCGTATTTCAATAATACCTATTTGGGCAGCAGCGTACATCCCTTTGTACAGCAGTGGTCATCTCCTACTTGGATGTTTCCGAAAACCCCACGCTGCCTACCTGGACATCAAGAATCATGAACCTAAACAGCAAGGAGAAGGGAATCAAGACTGCCACCTACAAAAGCAGTTTGCAGACAGACAGACAGCTTCAGGAGGCACAGACAGGTTTTCCCTTCTCACATCGGTTAACAGAATGTAGACTCAAAGATCAGAAAGCAGTTACGTCACAAACATGTGTTAAAACAAGGGTTGCATATGAGGTGGGAAAGGCACAGGCATGATTGCGCCCATCCAGACAACAACAGAAGTAGCAAACAGTAAAAGAAAGAACATTTTCTTGGACAGCCCTTCTATCCAAAACACCTCTTTGCATAAGAAAGAGAAGGAAGGAATTCTGCAAACCCTCATACCCACAACTACCAGTCATTCTGCTAACAGCTCCACAGGCTGCACTTTCCACACAAGTGTCCATGGCCAGATGTCCGAGACAGGAGGTTGGCAGAGAAGTATTTTGTGGATATGGACCGGCGTCAGCTTGAATAATGACAGATGCAGAAGTTCCTAAACCTCATTAGATCCACAGAAATGAGCAAATACCTGATTCAAAAAGGGTTTACTCATTCTAAACCTGACAGCTGATTTAAGAGTTAGACCTGGATATTTTGGAAGAATTTATCTGTTGTTTTATGTTCTGAGGAACCATAATATGGTTTATTGTTCTGAAAATAACTGTTGTGTTTTAAAGTATCCAACAGTTTTCCTCCTGCTAGAACCAGTAGCAATAGCTGTAGAATTAGCGGCCGCAATGTCTCGAGGGGTCATTATTTCAGCTATTAGCATTTAGGGAACATTTTAACCCACTGAATGCTAACGAACTTAAAGGAAAATTAGATGGTCGCTGTGTAAAGCACATCAGTAGCCTGAAAATCATCTACAGAGAGATCACCACCATTGTTCCATGTTAAATCATCAAAACAAAACCACATAACTAATTCTGACTGGTGTCTCCATCTTAACATTGCTTTTCTTTAATTTTACCAAGCAAAAACACAGTGCCTGACTCTCCACAGAGAAATGATCTCTATATGCTTTTCATGCTGTTCTGTACCCTTCCGGCTAAAAGAGATTAATATAGAGTCTACGGAAAAGAGCTAAGGAACCAAAGCTCTTAAAATGCGATATAAGGTGCGAATCAAAGGGTGGAAGAACAAAGATTGACCTTTTTGGGAAGAATTTGAATGAGAGCACCTTTGTTGCCTAGAGTAGCACAGGGGTGGCAAGTCAAACAGGAACACAGGAAAAAATATACCATGCAGAGCTAACTGTGGCTCTAATCATAAACTGGGATATAAGGTTTTGATAAGTGTTCAGGAGATCAGTTTGCTTTCTTGGCCCAGCTGGCCTTTAGACTGAAATAAAACACAAGCTCAAACACTGCTTATTTTTTAGTATGGACACAGTCATAAACAGCCTGCAGTCAGATTACCAGCCACCAATCTACTTCTAATGAAATCCATCACTGCACCCCCTCAGATATGTCACATAGTTTGTATGTTTCAAAAGCAAGCAATGATATAGGGACTTCATTGTCCAAAAACTTTGTTGGCCATGCCATTCTGCCTCAGTTGGCCAAATCATACCAACAGCATGTAATTATACACTGTTAAGAATGCAAAGACATTTTCTGCTGCCAGGTGTTCTCACGTTTCACTTCTTTTTGAGGCAGGGTGGCTGAGAATGGTCTAGGTCCATTAAACAACCGTGGATGTAGTAACTCTGCATTTGAGGCAGAAATCAACTGGTGTCAAACTTAGAGAAAAAAAAAAAAAAAAGGATCTCCAAATTATCCCTGTCACACATTCTTCCCCCATATCCCCATTCATAGACCTTTTATCTGGATGACTTCAGCTTGCCTAACTGGCGAATATTATCCTTTATGGATGAAGACTTGCCAAATTTGTGGCTTCAACAGACGTCTCATAATTTCTCTCAAAAAGCCAGACATTATTTCAGGGAAGCCATCATTTTTCAGCCCTCCAGCTTTGAAGCAGTCACTGAAATACATAACTCCACACTCGGCACCAGTAAAGGACTGGCAAAAAAAAAAAAAAAAAAAATAATCACAGTAAAGCAGCAGTAAAGGATCACAGCAAGCTTAGGTATTGGCAAGTACCCCCTTCATCTGTAAACCCTAGTTATGGACAGGCATAGCAAGCGCTTCACGAAGATCTAAGAAGGTTTCCTCCATGTTGGAGGAGAAACCATGCCAGATGCGCAAGAAGATACATGAAGATTTCACAGCTATTCAACCTGCATCAGCTGTCTCCATATCTACACACCTACACAAGAGACCTGGCAAAACATCCTGCTGACTGCTTAGGGCAACAAGCTACTCTTGAAATGCTTTTGCACTGCCTTTCATGCCCAGATTTTTCTGCTCTTCCTAAAATGAGAGTTGCATTCATGCCAACAG
Organism: Cariama cristata; assembly: GCF_000690535.1. Classification (NCBI taxonomy): domain Eukaryota; kingdom Metazoa; phylum Chordata; class Aves; order Cariamiformes; family Cariamidae; genus Cariama; species Cariama cristata. The sequence goes on along the minus strand of NW_009625960.1, from coordinate 91,601 downwards.
ATGGAAAACATCATCATCTAGAGTTGGATCCATGCCTTGCTACTGGCTGGAACAAAAGCCATGGAAGTACTTTAGTTAGTCGAGTTAAAAAACATTTTTGTGTAGTGGCCTGTGGATGAAAAGTTTTCCCACAACACACTGCAGAAAAATTCATAGAGTGATGTACCTTAGTGAAGTACCTGTAGAGCTTTCTGTGCTTAACCCAGTGCCAGTATAGACACAGTGCTCTGGTCCGACTCACATACTGATTTCCACGTAGGTGCTCGATGGTAAAAACAGTTTACAGCAACTATGCTAAAAAAAAACCAAAATCGTATCAACCCCCCCAAAAAACCCAGCATATGGAGCAGCTGAAAAAAGATACTATCATAAGGAGGTCTCACAACAATAGAAACGAGGATACTCTAATATGAATGGAAGAGGTTGCACCAGAAAACCAGATGGAAATCACTAGTCCTGGAACTCCCAGTCTCATAGAGAGAGAGGGGAAATCAAAAGGTCACACATGTATGTCAGGGAATACTTGAAGAATCCAAAGATGGGTGCTGAGATGGGAAAGGAGGTGGTTTCCCTTCGCTAAGAGACAATCCCAATCAATGCTTCACTACAAAGATTAGAGGAAAACTAGAATAGAGAAGGGACGGCCAAATCCCCAGCCATGAAACCTCAACATTCAGCAATTCTCCAAAGCAACATCTTGATGGTTGAGCTGTACTGTGGGTCTACCATGGTACTATCATTCTACATAGCTATTACCCACACTGTTCAGTGTAGCACTATCATTCATACTCACAAAGCAGTTTTCTTTCTCCCTCTGTCTCCAGACTTTTTATGTGTAAATCTTTTTTAGCGATATGCTCAGCTACACTGAAGAGCAAAAGATTTATCACCGAACACTTCAGCTCTCTCGTCTCATGGGCTGTAATTTTTCAGACTGTGGGTCAGGGACCTTTCCATTTCACTGCAACACTCAAGAGACTAGTTTATCTGCAATGTGAATTTCCCGTACCTTTAGTAATTTCTACTCAAGAGGAAATTTAAACTACCATTCAAAACTGACTAGAGCTCCATCTGTTGAAAAAAAGCTACATTATTTTAGACTTTTGTCTCTTCACGTCCCAGCTCTTTTCTGCTGCTTCCCTCAAAATCTCAAAGACAGAAAGGATGCAAGTGACTTCAACACTGTTGAGGTTTCTTCCTACTAGTGAAAGAACAAAACACCTGTGAGAAAACCACAACCATCCTTCTCTCACGTTAGCCTCATCTTATCAGATACTAGATTTTACTGTTTGACTGGTCATCTCTGGCTTTTAAAGTCCTAAAGGTCTTTCCCTGACTTGACTGGAGATTGCCAAAGAATAGTTGATCCTCCCCTTTGGAATCCTTGAAGCAACGTCCTTAAGGATAAAACATCAAGATAAGATTTGATGTCATTGCCCATTCTCCTCTGCATTTTGCATCCACAGTCTGGCATCCTACAAAGCACAGTTTCTCCTACCCTCATTACAGTTTCTAAGAACCAGGGGGGTGAAATGGAACTTTTTAAGAAAAGTAGGACAGAAACTCAATTAATGGCAGATACTTTAAAAACTCTGTAATACTTTTATTATGCTACGTTAATAGTACTATTAACTATTTCCTTCACCAGTTTTGTGATTTGTGGTGGGTGGGGGGGGGGTGGGAAGGCGGTGTTTAATCAAGCTTCTGCAAGACTACAACCATTATAACTTAACACAAATTTTTTAACCTTCCTGAAATCCAACCATGACACTGCCTTCTCTTCACAATTTCCCATTTCCATTTTAACAGAATGTTGCGTAGCAGAGTTTTAAGGATAACTTTTGAAAAAAATACTATTTATTAGGGATTTGTTTTATTTCAATTGGCAAGAAAACATAAAGAAAACAATTACAACTGTTCCAAAAAGTCTATTCCCCAAACAAAGGCAAGCATTAAAATAAAATTGTATTTCTAGTTTCAGCTGCTAAGAGCAATGTAACTCATCGTTCAGGATCAAACCACCAATGTCTACTCATAACAGGGTACAGTTATGTAAAATTAAGGCTGGCACTGCGTTGTGCCCAGATACTTGAGGTTTGGATCCTTAACTATGAATTTCCTTCCTTTTATGATCCTAAGCCAGAGAACAATAGCTGTGTTTTAATCTTGCCTTTTGTGAATTTGCTTGGTCTTTTCTTTCAAGTGTTTACATACAATGATACAGCCCTGAGTGATGCCACAAAGTAACACATCATCCAAATCTAGCTGTTTACCACATATGCTATGATATCATCCAAGGTTGAACGAATCAATTTTTTTTTTTCCCATGGAATGATAATGGATTCATAACAAAGAGGAGGATTTTTTTTTTAATGTCATTCACCCATGTCTGCATCAGATGGCATGCTTATGATTAAAGGCTGCAATATTATGATTCCCCAAACTTACTCTAAATTATTTTCAAATGGAAAGAGAAAAAGATATCTGGAAAGAACCTTCAGCAGCATTACCAAGTCCCTTTGTTCTTCTCATTTTCTAAAGACTACATGACTGGAATTCTGCATCGGATTCTCTTCAGTCATTGCAAACTGGTTCAACTTTTTCTACAGTCAATAATCACCATTTTGTGAAATAAAACCAATTTGCACATGCTAATTATCTCCTCAACCTCATATTCTCTTTTTTTGTTACAATACTGGTCATGTAAAATATAGGTGCACGAAAAAGAAAACTATGAAGATGATGAATAAAGTCATCAGTTATTAGTGAGAAATTCTACAACACAGAAGGTTTGAGAACTTTACATTTTCCAGAGGAACTTGAACAAAACTGTTAGCTTTTATTAAATAAGATGGAAGGGGTACTTGTTTTGCTAGTTGGGTAGGAAGACCAAAACAACTCCCTCCTTCAAGTGCGCCTGGTTTCACCTCAGAGAGACAAAGGAACAGGCTTCTAAAACCAGAACTTTACGTTACAAACGTTAACGTACCATTCAAAATGACCTTTTCTGGATATCTATCTGATACTTCACCTTCCTATTAAATATATTGGATCTGATGCTCATTCTACGCTAGACATAAGTACAATACGTAGGGATTCAAGTTTCCGTAATTTTGTCAATGTCACTCCATCTTATGGATTCAGAACTATGATGCAGGTAGTCTTCAAAGCATATTCTCTCCCTACTTTTATTTTGCAGTTAAAACTTCATTAACATTTAAAAGGGCACCCACTGCAGAAATCCAGGTGAAAATAGCTTTTAGTCAGTTCTGACACCACAGTATAAACAGAGTAGCATCTTAACCCTCAAAGTTTCCTATAAGACTATACCTTCTACCATATAACTAGGAGAAGCACAACCAGATGCTTTGCTTAGACTGTCCTTCCTTTGGTTTGCAGCCAGGTAAATCTCTGGACACATTGTCACCACCCCTACAACATTTTTAAACAGAAGACAGAGGCGCCCATTTCTTGCACCCACTTCTGTGGCATGCACAGAGAAATACAATAACAGTCTTGTTACTCAAGGAATACAAAACCTGTTGTATACTAGAGGCACCCATAGACTTAGTATTCCCAAAAAGGAGGTGAGCTGCAGCACATATCTTCTGTTTGACTCTTCCAGGAGGAAGAGAAGGCTCTGCATACTCCAGAGTAACATGGACTGGCATTCAGATCAGACACAATCAATAAATCTGTGTTGTATCTTCAGTGCTACTCTCAAGATCAAACTCTTTGTCACACCAGGGAGACTGCCTGCCAGTAGAACCCCCAGCAGAGCTGGACAGCATGCTCTGGGGCATGTGGGACTTCAGCAGCAGACCTAAATACATCAGGGAGCTTAATGAAGCTCTGGGTGCACCTGCCAAAACCAAGAGACTATCTATATGGATGTGAGGCACATGCAGTGCTTTCAGGAACTCACAGAAGGATGGACAATAAAAAAAGCTCAAATTAGGATAAAATAATTTTGGGTTTTTTGGATGGGGTTGGACTTTTTCTAATATAATCTTTAACCTTTATTTACAACGCACAGGGATTGCAGCCATTCTCTCTAACAGATTTTTGTCTCTGAGAGGTAACAGGTACCTCCTGGTAGGAGCACAGAGGACACTCGGTCTAAGGTAGGACTGGTTCCTCTGCAGTTACCAATACAGTGCCACATGGTAACCTTACATTTTCAGAGTATCACCTTTTCTCTTGTTTTTGCCACACTTGGCTTTCACTTGATTTCATTAATTCTCTGACCATCTGTATGGTCCACACAGATGCCACAGTCTTGCATATTCCTAGTATTGGAACAAGCAGACAAAAAGCTTTTTAAAACATTCAAAAAAAAACAAAATGGGAAAAGGAGATGTCTAAACTTCAAATAAATAAAAGAATTTTAAGACCTGAAACATATTTTGCTTTTCATATTTTTTGTCAACCTTTCAGTAACTTTTATTTATTGCTCTTAATATATTGATCTCGATTTCAAACGTTTAAAGTAAGAGGCTGAACATCCAATAGAGGAAACAGTAAAAAAAGAATACATTATTGTTGCACAGAACATATGTATTGCCTTTAAATATCTTTAATGCCTTTAAGTTCCAGAAATTAATAATGCTGGAGGGATAGGCTAAGGTGCAAGATAATCTACATAACTAAGTTCTACTGTATTTGCATTCTTTATGGAAAAACAGGCTATCTAATGAGAAAGAATTTGACACTATCATCTAAAAAAAATACTTATCTTGCCTGCATCTTTCTTTTCAATACGCTTAAGAACACGTGCATACTGATTTGCTTTTCATAATGCGTAATATTATTGTGCAATGTGAAACACAATCTTTTTTTTTTTTTTTAGGTAATTCTTTACGAAGGAAGCTAAATCTAGCATTAAAATTAAGCCATGCTTTCTGTCTACAGAGGAGACTCAGAAAAGTAAGGCCTTCCCACACAGGTTTGGTACAGTCAACCCAGCTCTGGAGATGCTGTACTTTCAGGATGGAGGTATAAACCTGTTCTCCTTGGCTCCCCTACTGCCAGGATACCAAGGGCCATAGGTATTCATGCAAACTCACTATCTAGGAACCTTCCGGAAAAAAAAAAAAACCACCCAAACTTTTAAAATGTATTTGTTAGTAATCTGGAGCACCAATAGCTGTTGGATGGTAACAACTGACCTAACCTGGCAAGGACTGATTTAAGGATGAATGTTCTAGCCCCTTTCTGGTTTTGTCTTATTTACATGAACATTTATATGAATGTAAGATGTTAACACTTTATTTTAATAAATAAAAGGTTTTGTTATTTCATTTGTTATCTCAAACACCCTTTCAAGCTATGTTAAACAAAAGATGTTTAAACAAACGGCTGATCAGCAGCTAAACAAAAGAAGTCTAATCTAACATAGCTTCTCTCATCTGCTTCAGGATAAACTTTGTACAGTCTTTTTGTTTATTCAACAAGCACAACCAACAGTTTATGTGGTAACCCAAACTGGCAGAAAAGCATAGAATTATTTCTTTTTATTAAGATAAATGGAGCTATGAACACTTGGTGGCCAAGACAACAAGAAAAATTTAGTAGAAAACTCACTTCAAAATTCTTTTAAAATATGTTTCTGCTAATATTTTCAGATTTTGCACAAGAATACACACCTTAGCTAAAAGGAGGCTTCCACTGAATAATTATTTGAAGAAATTAACCATATCCTTGAATGACTAAAGGTCTCAATAGACTTATTATTTCTTTTTTGAAAAGAATACCTTGTTCCTGTTCAGATTGTGAATCCCTGTCCCCTTGGGGTAGGTACTGTTCGTTATCCATGTACAGGAGGAGCCTCTGGCACTGCCGCACTAAAAACCAATACCACTGAAAGCACACCCGATCACCCTCTTGCTTTGGTTTTCTTCAGAAGCCAAGCAAGCTACCCACAACCTAACACTTTACTTCTACCAAGAGCTTAAGAAACAAATCCAAGACCTTCCAGATAGTCGAGCTATGGTAGATCTAGGCAGGCAATTTTCCTGGTGGGAGAACAGCCTACGCTGTCATAAAAGTTATTTTGCTGGTATATCCTATTTGAGTTCCCAAAATAGTTACATGCCAGGAAAGTAACCCCACTTCCAGTACAACTGTTTACAATAGAGCTTCTGCCAATATGGCTGTGTCAGTTGAACCGTGATTTTTCCCACACATCTAACCAATATAACTATGCCGGCAACACTTTCAAGTATAGCCAAGCTTGGTGTGTGAAGCATTTGCAAAGATCATCTTTTCCCATGTCTCCATGTGATATGAGTTTTATGTGAGATGGAAAGGTTATTAAAATCTGTCAACCCAAATGCCCTGTTTGTCAATTGGAAGAAAACACCACAAAAGATACACAGAACAATAGACAAAGGAAAATGTTGCTGCATTTTCATCATATGAAGGAAGATTAGGGGGTGTGCAGTAATTTTTAATTTTTTTTAAATTAACAGTGTCTTGCTTGCATTAATTACAAGAAACATTTGAGTCAACTGTTCCTGGCTTGGATTAATTTTATGATTCAAATTATCCTGAATTTACAACACATTTGTGTGTGTTTCATATTGGGACAGTTTTAATCTTAGTAAATTAAGAGCTACAATCTGTTTCATTTGATTGTATTCCATTACACTTTGTTCTCATATAATAGCTACCTTTCAGAATTCAAAAGGCTTATCATTCTGAGCTGCAGTCAAAAATAACAAAGACTGACATCAGTAGGGAGTGGTACAGAGCTGGATTTTCTGATCCTCTTTATCCAAGAAGGAAATACCAGCTAGCTTTGGAGCCGCTCAGATTTACATGTGCACCAACCCTGTAGGAAAAACATTCTGAAGGTTTTTTTTCCCCCAGGATGTATGTCAGATATGGAAGAAGTGCGAGTCGCTTGACACAAAAATAGAACAAAACAGTTCTATGCAGCTGTAGTCTGCAATGAATACGGAAAGTCACAGACTAGCAAAATTTACCAGCAAAACGTATCTATGGGCATGGATCTTTCCTGTGCACAATTCAATTGGCTTCACATGCACACTGCTCCCGTGGTTCCCAGTAACGTGGTGGTTACAAAATAGTCCCGTGACTGTGTTTCAAGAGAAAGGCAGGCCTTCTTTTAGGCTAGTTCTTGTGTCACTGGAGAAAATCCAGTAGCAAATTAAATCAAATGAAATCTGTCAGAGTAAAATATTACAGTTCTTAAATAAACAAAAGCCTAGACCTACAAATTGAGTTTGAAACACCCTTTACACATTCTTTTCTCATTATTTGCTCTGAAAAACAAATCAGTTCATTCCTCATAGGTCAGATGCCCAGTAACTCACACAATCAGAACATAATACAACTCATAAGCAAGACCCAGAACTGCCACAGAACCCAAGCCATTTCATGTCCTGAGTTATTTTAGATTTGTAGATTATCATCAAATCTTGATGATAAATACTTCCACGACAGTGATTTTTGTACAGCTCTCAAAACTTTTGTGAAACATCAAATGCTTTTTTGGAATATAATCAGGTAACTGGATCAAATGATGATACTTATATACTCACCATCTTAATAAAAGTTTACCTGTCAAATTTAATAATGAATCAGTTTTGATACACACATTTAATGAATTACAAAAATATCTACATCATTTTATGAATTCCTTCCTGTATCATGGAACACTATTTATGACTGTAACTTCAGCATGGACTGGAAACCTATATGCATACTCTTCCCATGAGACTGAAAAGAGTATCATGAATGATTTCACCACTGTATACTTCTCTCCTGGTAGAACATAAAGCTGGCTCTGAGATTAAAAGGTCAGACTTGATTGCCTGTCTGAATCAATTCAATCAGGACTGTGACAATGACATTTCAACTTCAGATGAAATCATTTCTTCATGAGTTATATATATAGGTTTACCTGGATACTGAGAATACAAATACGTAAGGAGACGTATTTTAAGAAAAGCATGCTCCCTTACATAAGCCATCAAAAATCCACTGCAGTAGTCACTCCTATGCACTACCAAAACTGTAAGCTTTAGTGTTTTGTATTATCAGTTTAGAGAAAGGACTTACCAACATTTTCAGCGTACAAAATTATGCTACGCTATTATGTGGAAATAGTTCCAAGGACCTGGATGACCCCTCTGCAGTCCTTAGGATTTTACAGTACAGTGATATAATGTTCTCCCACAAAATATTACTCTCTGAAGAGCCTGATAAATGTTTATCTTTGGCTCTTTTCTCTTCCTGTTTAAACAGTATAGTTTCTATACTCTTCAATAAATGTTCCAGTTTAAACTTAATGTTTTCAGATCCAAGCTTCTAACATTTCTATGCTTTTGAAATTCATTCTGTTGTCTGCTGTAACTACGCAGATGTCACTAGACAACATTGTTGGCTTGACTGATTAAAAATGTAGCTGTTCCTAAAACACCTAAGTCATGCAACTCTATCAGAGAAATTCAAAGTTCCAGTTCACATTTTATTTCACCTTGCAATACATTATCTGTAATAAATTGCACCAGGCTGCATAGTCCGGATGAAGTCTACACGCACTTTTTTTTTTTCTAACTGACAGGTCCTATTTTATTTATGAGAGTACAAAACTTGCATGGGACTCTTTAATTTTAGACAGAAGGACTTTAATGATGTTTGGCTCATTCACATCTCTGCGTTTTCTGCCAGGTCAGCAGCTGAAGGCCTTGCACTTTTGTACAAAATCTAATAAAATTATGGAAAATGACAGCGAAGAGAAAATTAATGCATCTTAAATGTATTTTAAAATATGATACAGACCAAAAGGGAAAAAATAAAATGGGAAAATGTCTGTAAGAAGAGGGGCAGGCTATGGGGGGGGGGGGGGGAAGTCTACTGGAAATAAGAAAGTATAATGGGGGAAAAAATGAAACAAGCTACACAGAGAGAAAAGATAACCGCTTTGAGAACAATCATTTCTTAGGCTGCAGCTTTATACAGTCACCTCTGATTGAAAAGCTGATGTCCAATCTGATGTCTCCAGGAGAAAGCCTGTAGTATTCTCACCTCAGTCCCTCGAGGACAGTAGTCCTCAACGTCAGAACCACATAGAGTTCAGAAAACTGGCCATTCTTGTTCAAGGAAGTCTAGGACTTAAGCTGTTTGGGAACTGAACTTCCTCTCACCCCAAAAGTGGGTGCGTCCTGTTGACCCTCGGTGAATCAACATGGACAACTTCTAGAGGTTGTCAGTTTTTACAAAAAATGGACTTATGCTTTCAAGTTCTACTTTCTTTCTTTTCCACAAATGTTTACCATAACTATTCAGAAAGTGGACCTATACTAGTAGAATTCTATACTTACTCTGTTTGAAATACAGTAAGCTAAACTAGAAAAGCCAGTTACACTTGTAAAATGGTATTTAAACTGAAAAACAAAACACGTTTGAACATATGAGATATCAAGCTGAGAGAAAAATGCATACTGCTGCAATAGCTGAATAGCAGCTGAACTTTGATTTTTTTTAAACATCGTTATCAGGAGCTATGTTGATCCAGTTGGGTAGGTTTTTTTCTGCTAATCCTCATTTACTCCCTATTTCTGCATGTATGCTTAGGGGTATAGCAGCTATCATCTGATACATATATTCAAAAGTAGAATCACCAGGAACTCCTAGGACTGAATTTTTTTCCTACAGAAAACATTTACTTGTCAACAGCAAAACTCACTATAACATATAATGTCAAAGATCAAGAAAGTTTAAAATGAAAATTGAAATCAAAAGTTCTAGTAATTTTAAAACGTTCATTATTCTGACTTTTTCAGAGTTCAATGTTTTCATTTTGAAACAAACTTCCATTTTAATTTCCTTTCTGTTTTATGGTAAAATATACTATGTAAAGGAAAAAGTAGAATGAAAGTGAAACGTTATTTCAGTAGTTTTAGCCTGTGGAAAATAGTTTTTTTGATTAGGGGAGGAGGCATGGAATAGGAGAGGAGACGGGTCTTTGTTGTGCTGAAACAAAAGAAATTTTGAAATTGCAAGAATCTCACCACATGAAAGGATTCAGTTTCTGTATGACTGCACACATTAAGTGATAAACTGCTACAGATAAAACACTGAAACGATCAACCCTGGCACATAACCAGCATAGCTCTGTAGCAAAGCGTGTTGGAGAGCCTGAGGGAGCATCACCTTCCAAGAGGCTGAATGCTGCGCAAGCACGCAGCCTCCGAACAACCTTCATGTTACAGTGACAGCACTGTTTGCAATTCTCTCCTCTGGGCCCCACCACGCTTCCCTACCTGCAGTTTAAAGCTATCAAAAAATAGAGTTCCGTCACACGCAAACTGCAGCATTACATCGTTCAGTCGTCTCTCATCGCCGAGTGGAAGCACAGCAGGTCTGCAGCATCCGCCCCTGCCCTACTAATGGCTTTCACACCATTGTACGCTGAGCCAAGATGCACAACTAAATCGCAACTGTGCTGGAGCAGTGGTCTGGCTCACACCTCAAGTAACTCCTGATCTTTATTGCACCTTTTTTCCAAAGGGATGGAGTCACATTCTTATTTCCCATTTGTTCCCTATAAAGTCTCCATTCAAAAATGTATTACCGAAGCATCGTCATGGAAACAGTAGAGGCCAAAACTTTACTTTGAAAACAATCTTGAGGAGTTTCAGGCAGTTTTCCTCAGACCACAGTTGCTATATGTTTGCAGGCAGAGCCATAACAGACGTCACTGGTGATTAAAGAGAATCTCCGAACGTTTTTTTTATGCAACCTATACAGTGATCCTCTTTATACTACAGAAGGGTGGGGAGACTCTTTTGTCTTCCTGTCTCCTTTTCCTCATTTGTCCAATATTCCCACCTGGCTCTTCCCTCCTAACAACTCCTTTGACGGTGCACATCATTTTACTGCCTTTGCCGCTCAGCACCCATTTGTAAAACATCGCTACCGTCAGCCACTGCCACTGGCATTGCCTTCCCTGTAAAATGATACCACCAGAATAATCACAGGGCTTGCTCTGCGCTGATCATTCCCTTCTCCTGTTGTTCCACCCAACAACAGAACTGAGGAGAGGGGGACATTTTCTTTATCTGCAACTCTGATCACAGGATCATGGGATAAGTCATGTCGGAAGGGACTTCGGGAAGTCTCCAGTCCATCTTCCTTCATGGTCATCTGTGGGATCAGAATGGGTTCTTTGGGGTTTTACTGAATCAGGTTTTGAAAGTCTCTAAGGATGGAGGTTGAACAACCTCTCCAGGCAACCTGTTTCACTGACCGTCCTCATGGTGAAAACATAATTGCATTTGAGTGTGTTCTTACTGGAACATACCCTTAGGCTAAGCAATTCCTGTGATAAGCATAAGGAATAAAAACTTATTATTTAAATATCATGGAGAAAACCATAAAACAGACTGGTGACTTTTTGGGTACTTCTAACAGGATTTTTGCTAGCCTGGTAACTGACTTTGGACAACTTACTTCATTTCTGTCTCAGCTTCCTCATTTACACAGTAAGTACAATGAGATTTACTCACTCTGTAGAACCTTTTGATGTTGAGTAAAAAAAGTGATAGAAAAAAGGTAAGTTTGATAATGATAGTGATAATATTGTTATAAGTATTTATTATTGCTAAAGCAAAATATCTAAATATACATATATATGTGTGTGTGGATATATATGCTAGCACAGCTATAACCATCCCTAACAGCAACTGCCTCTGAATTAACCTCATCCAGGTAGGCAATATTTAAATCCTATAAACTTACAAGTTTTTATATATATATATATACACGTGTGTGTGTATGAACGCATACATGTATGAATGCATACATGTATATATATAAAAGCTATATAAAAACTTACTCTGTTTCATGTGTGTATATATATATGTCCTAATTTAACTTTTATGTTTAAACTGTGATGGTCCTAGGAATAAAGTTGCTCATCCGTAAGACACAAATCAAGTTTCTTTACCTTCTACATTCCCAGGAAAAAAAAAGTTCCACAATTGCTGTTATTTTTTTGTTTCCAAGGCCTCTGAAAATACAGAAACCGAGCAGTTTGATCAGAATTCCACAGCACTACTCCACCCTTATAAAGGTGTACGTTGAATAGATCTTTTACACTCACCCTATGAAAGACCTTTCTAGACAGCTATTGTAAAATATCAGACAAACTGAGCCTTCAGAAGGATGAACATAAAAAGCTCACAGGAAGTTTTTATTCTACAAGGGGTTAAACAGAGGATAATCTGAAGAAAACATTAGCTGCTTTGCAGCCTGCACAGAAAACATTTGCTTCCCTACCAGAAGGCTGCAGTAGGAAGACAAATGAAGCAGCCATGTTATTAAAAGATGGAACAATGTAGATGAAACCCCTAATTCAAGCAGCAATACAGAAACACAGTACAAGATGTTACAAAGGCCGTGTTAAGTACTGCTCCCTCACTTAAAAGCATTGCTTTATAAGGTTAGCACTGAAAGTGAGCTTGTACGTTCTGGCTGCAAGATCTAGTCAAGTACATGGTATAGTTTTCTTGCCAATTTTGCTACACAGACCTTATTATAGAACAAAAACACCCCACCCATAATCAACAAATACTAGACATGCTGTACCATACTCATGATGTACGTTCATGCCGAATTTTCCCTAAAAGAGTACATGTTGCTTTCAAGTACACATATTTGTATACAGCTTATAGAGTGATCACAATGTTAACCATCAATTTATACATGAAATTGGATGCTGCACATCTACTTTTCATCAACATTTTCCCCAAGAGAGACAAGAACTATTTTCTGGTGTCTAACTGGAATGACAGGGAAAATTTAGTAAGTACAGGTAATTTGTCTATCTGTGTAGACTTAACACTACGTATATGTATCTGTGTGTGTACATAAGAATGTGCTTATTGAGCAAAATTCCATTTTTTCTTAAACATTATTGCTTCATCATTACAGGGATAATAATTTCCCCATTGTCCATGTCACCTTTTCTCAGTACTGAAAGAAAAGAAAAAAAGCACCATCCATTGAATTTATCTTCCACTTTCCCAAACCTGCACGCTTCCCAATCGGATGGATTCGCAGAAAAAGATAGGCGACCACAGGAGGGAGGACGGTGGTCAGCTAAGAGAAGAGGGATTGCAGCCCACTTCCAGATCTTCCCCCAGCACTGCTCAAGCAGAGAGGGTCTGCGGGTTGTACCGACCCACCTTGGGGAAGGCGTGGGAGAAAAGCAGCTCTGATCTAAAATCAGAGTGTACAGCAGGAGTACAACGTGTGGAGAAGGGCCCAACACTACTGCCATAGGTTTTGTCACAGTGGGATGAGTGACAGGAGCTAAAAAGCTTGTTATTTGGTTCTGAGGGTTTATAACATGATGCTATGTCAGGTAGCAAAGCACACAACGCTAACATATATAGGATGAGCTACTCAGACTGAGCCAGTAGAATAGCGTCAGACAGAAACTCACATTATGAGAGTATGTTCACAAGACAAATAGGAAATGACATTCCCAAAGTGAAGGTGGACACCTAATTAAAATATTTTCATTGCTGTGACCTCTTAGCACCCACACTGTTCCCAATGTCAGTGGGAGCAGCAGGTACCGAGAGCCTGGGAAATTCAAGCCATTTTTACTGGGGTGTTTAAATAGGGCACTCCTCTTTGAAAAGGCTGACATCGACTTCCATAGGCATGGATCAGTTTAAGTTGACAGATTTTGGACAAGTGAGAACATTTTGATGAATGTTTCCCGAAAGGAACATGGGGACAAAGAGGGAGTTTAAGGGAAGTTGTGAGAGAAACGCAGAACGAAATGGAAGGCGAGAGGAAGGACACCGGGCCCCAGCCAAGCCCTAGTTACTGTTTTTAACATGTGCCTGGAACTGTATATATGTGAGTATAAGAGGGAAATGAGCCAGAACAAATAAAATTGCAAAGCAAATGCTAAACATGTTTTTCTTCCCCACCTCATGGGAGAATAAATATTTTATCCTGCTACAGTTCTATTATTTATCTTCTTCATACCACATCCAATTGGGAAGTGAAACTGTTAAGACTTAATGTCAAGGTTTAAGGGAACTGTTTCATTTTGAGTTCAAATGCTTCAGTTTGGCAGTAGAACATCTGCTTCAAATGTTTCAAAGGCTCTTGACATTTACTACACCATGCCCCAAAAAATTCAAGCAACTGAGAGCATCACTGTGTACATTGTAAAACTGAACATTCTTTGCAGCGTGTCCCTTGTACGCTGTATGTCATCCCAGTGCAGAAAATAACGTACCACTCTGCACCAAGAATTTTATTTCAACAATGTAGTAATAACACATTTTTATTAGCATGATAAAAATATCACTCATTTCTTAGTATAAATAAAGATGACAGGTTATACAAAAGAGAGAAGGAAAACAGGAAAAAAAATTAAAAAGAGGTTTACAAGAACCACAGTCTGCTCTGCAGTATCACCCTACAGCACTTTCTTTGTGTGTCACTATTTGACTGGAGTTCAGAGTTGTAGTTTTTTGTCTCAGTGAACACCAATTTAAGAAAGGATTAAAAATCATGTCTTTTCATATGTCTTATGGGTGTTTCTGAGATTACAAAACACATAAAAAGAATGGAATTTTCTCATTGTATTCATTTTTTTTTATTTGCTTGCAAGTGTCCTTAGAACTCATAAATTTAAAAACCGTAGAAATACATTTTAATTGAATCTTTTATATAGTAAAAAGCAGCCAAAGACTCTTAGCATCAAAAGAAGGCAATATCTACTTCAAGGCCAAGTTTACTGAATTTGCTTACACTAAGTAATGAAAACCATAACGTGAAAATTCTTTGTCTTTAAAGGATAACAAATACAAATCACAAGCCAAAACGATAACTAAAACCAATCCCTTCCTTAGTGCGACAAAATCAGTAAAAGAACAAAGTCCTCCTCAAATTTACACGTCCCACATCCACCAGGTGGATCATGCATGTAATATCATGCATGTAATTTATTTCATGCTAAGAATGCACAGAGTAAGGTTGAACAGCACCTGTGGGCTGCTCAGTGTCCCGATAAAGATCTCATCTACATTCAACAGGGACTATACAAAATAGTTAAATTGTGAGTCCTAACTAATTGCTACTTATCCATCAACCCCACATGAAAGTTCTCAATCCAAACTGATAGTCCATACCAAGAAATAATGTTAAAAAATTTTCTAGGCTATTCATCGTTTGTAAACAGGTCTTCCTTAAAATCACAGCGAGAAGGAAAATACACATATGTGAATACGGTCTTTGGACTTAACTCACTACAGCATTTCCCTTACAGATCATACGACTAATCAATGGGAGGCATGAAGTGCTAGAAAGATCTTATCTTAAAAGCAGGCAGCTCGTCCCTGGCAGGATGGCAGCAGGTTATTTTAAGGGTATGGAGTGAGAAAGAGCCACAGGTGTCAGAGGAAAATGTTTCCATGGCCTAGAGAACTGTGACCCACATTTAATTATAACAGCATTGATGTTATCACTGGAGTAAGAGTTGCTGCAAAAGACAGTAAAACTGGTATACCTGGCCTAGGCTTTAGCTTTCCAGGAAGAAAAATGAGCTAAAAAGGGCTATGCATAGAAAGTTCAAATCAGTACTAAATTTGGACTCACATTATGCAACCAAATGAAACGGGATATTTTTCATACACTCAGGCAAATGTCATAGCAGGGGAAAGAGATGCTGACCAGGATGGGAATGAAGCCAAGTCGGTCTTCCAGAGAACTCTCCAAAAATGACTTCGTAAGAGGGCCTCCAGTTTTCAAACACGTATGCTACCAAAGGAGGCTAAAAAAATGAGTTCAATTTTTTGATCTAAAGGAAGCACCATAGGTTAAGTATCTTGCCAGCATACCCAAAGTTATCACAGTGTGACAAATACATCTTTGCCTCTTCTAGTGTTCATACACACAGGTGATTCGGATGCTGCTGCCTATATACCACCTCTGTGAGATGCAGATGTGGTACCTGGGGTGGGACGGGGTTATCAGTTACTGACACCAGACAGAACGTGTGCTACAAAGGCTGGATGTATAGTGCAGCTACTGTTTGCCGTAATCCCACCAAGGCCCTGGAAAGCAACATGCTACCTTCCCCATGTTTAGACACCAAGGATACCTTGCACCCCCCTCCATAACAAAAAATTGAATGAGATGTACAGCAGCAGATTCTAATCAAGTATTAGGTAATAAAGATAAATATAGGGTACTAATAAGCGTTTATGTCTCTACAGCACGGAATGAACTACAGAAATGCATTTGCATTCAACTGCGGAGACAACGTTCAGCTATTAATCCCATCTGTATAAAACATTTATAGCATAATCTAAAATAACCTTATTTGCTCTAATAATTTTTCAACCTTGGAAAATGCCAAATTTAAGCAAAATTCACAATAACTTTTTTCACTCACTACTCAGGTTGCCATTTTGGGTCTATGTCAACCTGTTAAACCCCAGATACCACATGTAAATAAGATGGGACATTTTTCATATACTTAAGCAAATGACACAGTGAAAGAAAGAGATGTTGACCAGGTTGTGAATGAAGCTGAGTCATCCTTCCAGAGAACTCTCCAAACACTACTTTAAGCCTAACTACTTCAACAACATAAACTATCTTCTCTTTGAAGTAAGAATCTCAACAACGTACCATATGATCAGATCAACTTTCTGCAAGAGATGAATATACATCAGCTAAGAAGACAGACACAGAATTAAAATGAGAGCAGCTTGCCACAGCTATTTCTTGGGAGCAAGCAGGTATGTTATGGTTACCACAGTAGAAATGTGAATCTCCATTCATTTAGGTCTAAATTTATTCTGTCCTTCTTCCTGCAACTAGAGAACTATAACTGGGAGAAAAGAAAGATATTGCAACTACAGAACAAACTGGATATTAAATACAGAGAACCTGAGCTAGCTTTCAGCACAAGTACTGACTGTAGTCTAGCTGCACACACATCCCCTAATGCTGCAGCGATAACAACAATTAGAGTAACCCATCTTAAAATCTGAAAATCATGACTACCATGATCCTATAGGTTGGAAGCAAAATCTCTTTCGTCTTAGAAAGAAGGGTTATTTCTTTGTTGGTAAGTATCGTTTAACTTTATAAGTTATTTCTTTCATATTTCTGTTTATTGATATTGGAACATTTTCAGGTGAATCCATATGAACAAAGTTTCTAGAGTTTTGCAAGGTTTCGATTAATTTAGTTGGACATTGTGGAATTGGTTTATATTTTAAGTATTCACATTGCATTTGGAAGAAACTCTGCCTGTTTTGCTTTTAAGAAACCCTTCAAAAACAATTCTTTAGATCTTTACAGAATTCTGATGCATCTTATCTATCTTAACAAGATAATGAGTATGAATCCCTCCACCATTATCTGTGGTGAAAAAAACCACTTAAATATATTCTTAGATCTATTTCTGTTCTGTACAATACTTAAACCAATGTAGATCCCTTCCAACTGAAAATAGTCTATTCTAAGTCTCATTGTCTTCAGTAAGAATTTATGTGAATCAAATTAAGCACGTCCTTAAGTTCATCCGAACAAGGATGTTTTTCTACAGCAGGGTTGAAATGCTACCACTTTCAAACATTACTTGACAGCAAGAACATCTTCCTTTATATCTTGAGACCATCAAATTTTCTAATGGCTCTATGCACTGAGTGGAGGGAATACACACAGAGTCCTTACGTCCTTTACATGTCCAGTGACTTAGGAAAAGAGATCAGAGTCATTTTCTCTGCCCATAAACTTTAATAAACTAAACAACTTTTTCAGTTACTCATTTTCAGAGTCACAGTGGCCAAATAGAAAACAGAAGCATCCAAAAAAACAATTTGTAGCTCTTGAGAACGTACTCTCACTAAGAGTAGTACTCCTAGAAGTGCTCATACACGTGCACAAATTAATTCCAGCAGAAGAAAAAGCACATGTGTCTGTCAGCATTACATTCAACTTTTGGTAAACAAGCAAACATACACATGGATAATCTTACCCACATGCTAAAACTTCCCAATATTAAGGCAGTACACCACAACAAGTGTAGGCGTAAGAACATGAGTATTGCCATAACTGACACATGCACACTCCAGACGGACATCACCAACCAGACATCCAGAAAATAGGTAAAGGACATGCAGAAAAGTTTGTACTACTTTGGACCAAGTCAGCCTGGCTTAAGGACCAAGCAGTATCTAAAAATCCAGCAACAAAGTACTTTTGTTTAGCACTGTTATAACACAAAGAAATGGGACTTGAAAATGGATTTTAAAATAAAAAATGCTATAAATAATTAATCGAAAATTTAGGAATTATATGTTTTTCAATTAACTCTTGACAGAGACCAGTTCCATGCAAGACTCATTTTTCATTAGCCATACACACAAACAGATACCACGTCTTACAAAAAAACTCCACTATCACTGCCTTGAAGGTCTTCAATAACCTTACTTCAAAACTCATTTTTTCAGAAGTCTGTAATTCAGCCATTAAGAAAATAACTCCAGGCTGAAACGCCACATTGAGAAGTTTTAGTCCGCAAGCATTCTTTCAGTTTAATTTGGTTTAAATTAGAGTCTTTTCAAGTCATAAAATCGTCAAACAAAAGCTCTATGGTTTTACTTTTTAGAAAAATGTTCTTGTTACTGAAAAATAGCTTTGAATTTCCCTACTCTATTTGATTTCTAAGTGAATGAATATAACTAAATTTAATGTGATACTTTATGTTAATTTACCCCTCAAGCACTCTCAGTGAAATGAAACCAGGCTATACAAGTCAACGAAAAATGCGGTCTATGTATCTTAAATTAAGTAACTAATACTTTTGAACACAGATACTTGCTACTCTTCTATAAAGGTGTCGAACATTGTTCAGTGTTCAGATGCATTATTTCAACAACTTCTATGTTTTTTTCCAGCTATGTGCTTTTCTTCACCTCAGCAGTCTCCTCCAATTTCAATGGACAGTAGTCGTTTCTGCCCTGACATCACTTCCACGTACCCCTCTGCCATACTGTATGTGGTCAATCAACAAGTCCACCATGGAAATTCATAGTGTCTGAAACCGTTACGTCATCTTACTCCGAAGATCAAACGAACTCTTTACGACTTGGAGCCCCAGCCTCACCTAGACAGAGAATTTTCTACAACTCTTACATAATATGTAATAGAAGAACCACATCTGAAGTTAGAAAAGTCATTATTCTGTACTTGACACACAGCTCTGACTAAGCAGCTCAGGTTTGCAGCCTGGAATGCTCCAGCTGGCACGTGCTAGAATGCTTTAAAGCACTAGCCAATGAGTCATCTCGTTTTGCCAGTTAAAGAAATCAGTATGTACGCTACATCACACAGAAACAATCTTTTCCTTCAGAAATCTCTCATGGTTGGGAATCTATCAATGCTGCCTAACTTCAACTGCTCTTTTTACTTTTACAGATATAGTTCATAAAACTTGAGGAAGCACCTGTTTTCAAAGGGATCTATCTAATATACTATTTTTTGATTCCTGGTATTAAAAGAAAAGCTTGAGTATTTGTGGCACCATCATAGCCCCAGAAGAATTTCAGCTTTCTTCCCACTGGGATATGTGTTATATTTCAGAACCACTTAAAGTACTACTTGCAAGAACTGAAAGTTAAAAAACTAAAGTCTCATAGCAAAACCACAAATTATTCAAGAGACCCTTCATGTGTTGAAGGAATTCTTATTCTATGTACTGAGGATTTGTTCTTATGATTATATTAGTAAAAGTGGTATACTTGTCATTCAGATTTGCCTATTTTTTCTTTTTGCCCATTTTTTCTTTCCTTCATTCTCTGTACATCAAAAAAATAAGTGTGTTATAAAACATACTCAAAACCAGAGAAAGTGATTTATTTGCTCCCATCTTCTGGAATAGCAGTTTGGCTCCATTTAAGTCTCCCCCTACTGAGTAGGAACCGTTTATCACTTACACTTTTTATAATTTTGTTTATATTTCAGTATTTCATTCCAGTAAGGCTTGCTCCAGTTCAGCTCTGGGTTTATGAATACGAGGAAGACATCCATTTCCAACAACTTTAAAATTGCTGCAACTCGAGGAGAAACAAGCCCAACTTAGTGCTGGCTCCTCAAGGAGCCTTCAAGGCAAAGGAACTTTCCAGCAGATTTTTCTCTATGTGGAATTCTGGTTTATACATCACTACAAATAGCCAACAATATGGATTTACCAGTATCCTTCAAAGGGCAACTTGCAGCCTCATTTCACAGTTCATTCCTTTAACAAGGCAGTGTCGGTCTTGCAGAGTATCCCTCAATATCTCAAATGAGTGGTATAACAGCATAACTATCACTCTACTAAATTTGTTTCGACAGAACTTCAAAAGCAGAGAGACAGTAACACTTCATCTGAAATGGAAGAGGGTATTAGATAAGGTAGGGCAACAGAAAAGGAAATTTTGCTGGTTTAAACGTCTCATCCATACATGCAATCAGCAGTTTTAAATGTATTTTATAATCGCATACCTGCTTCAAGATTCTAATAGGCTACGCATCAAACCCTCACTAACCACCTCCTAATCATGTCTTAGTATGTCAATGGGATAATAAAATAATTTCCATTCAAGCAGTTACTTCAATTTGTCCTAGTTATGCAGAGGCTTCTGGGAAAATATTTTGGCCATACTTAAAAAGGCATAAATATTTAAAGTCTGTTGTAACCTATTAAAACTAATTATGTCTTTTGTATGGTTGGTTTTATTTCTTACAAAAAACACAGCTGTTTAATTATACGTCCATTATGCATCTCCATAGCATTCTGTCCAGTTATTTTTTGGTACTGCAAAAGGCATTAAGATGTCATAAGTGAAAAGAGCTGATGTAATAAGAGTTATCATACATACTTTATCTAGATCAGATATGAAAACCTCATCCCTCTTCTATTCATTTGCTCCTTCCTGTACACCTGGGTCACATTCCCTTCATTAACGGAAAAAACCTAGCTATACATTCCCATTATCCAATCAACAGAAATTCTTCAGTTTGATGACCTCATCAGAGGTCAGCTGACAAACTGGATATACTCACTCCCACTTACAGATATTTCTTGCTTTCTACTTGGTTTTTTTAGCATAAAAAAAAAAAAACCCTTCGACAGAGCCAATCTTCATTACTCTTTCCAAAGCCTGCTCTTTGTAGCTTTAATTGATGCTACTATGACAAGTTCTCAAAAGCAGTGGACAGAATCATAAGTCCTCCATTCTCCTGGGTTTTATAAATACCCAGATTTTTGAAGGATGCCATAGAAACCTGGCAAATCACAGCAATACAATTTCCCATTTTAAAACTTATCCATAACGATAAAAGAAATCATACACTTTAGTCAAGTGCCTGAAAAGGTGTTTTAGTCTGACGGGAGGAGGAAAAGGAACTGACTTGTAAGTTCAGATGCTAGAATCCCACCATAAAAAGCAAGTTTCCTAGCACTAGCCTGCAATGCAGTTCCATAAGTACTAAAATAAATATAACTTAAATGATTACTTCTGATATACTGCAGTAATCCCAGATACTTGACTGTAATTTCATTGAGAAAAAGTCAGAATGTACTGAAAGAAGAAACACAAAAGTAATTCGAATCTGAATGAAAAAGGGCTAATCTACTCAAAGCTATGAAAACACCTTTATTTTGACTAGACATAGGAGTACATACTTCTCTTTGTAGGACAAACGGTGCTTCTGCTTAAACAACAGTGCAGCATCAATGATTATAATAGCAGTTTAATTTAGCTTTATTCTTCACCAGTTGTTTTATTTTCATATAAACTAACTTGACTGAGCAAAGACATCCTTCTTGCACATCAGGATGAACGCCTAGGTGTTCAAGTTACATAAATGTCCCTACTGCAAACCCTTGCCTAAAATGTGTTCCACTTTTACACCACAAGTAATCTGAGCTGCCAATTCTTAGCTACTCTCCCCTGCATGCTCCTGTGTTTCTTTCTGGTCAACGCTTACTCTTCAGAATACTATCCCATTGCACCTCCAAGACAAATCTGTATCACGCTGATTGTTAAGCCTTCACATAGAACGTTTGAAGGAGTCTGAGGCAGAATTATCTAATGGAATGTATCCTTAAAACACAAAATCTCTTACAAGCATACATAGCTAAGAAAACTCTTCAGATGAAAAATCTGTACGTCCCTTGATGCAAACTGGTCGTAGTATGTACCATGCCCGTAAATCAAATTAGCAAATCTAACAAACAACAGTTGGCAGGAAATGTACAGTGCTCCTGCCCCGGGCTGCTGTCCTGTAAAATAAAACAATGATTTATTAAATACATTTAACCTACACAAGAGCAGTAATAACAGCCCTCCACAGGTTCAGTCCACTTTTTTTTTTTTTTAAGAGGTTGTTTGCTCTTTGGGTATAGAACAAGTACAGTCCATAGAAGATGAACACAAAGCTATACAGTTACTAAGCCTTGATATTTTATTAAGGAACAGAAAATACACCTACTAAAAAGTATTATTTAAAAACCAGAGCAAAGAACATCCACTTGCTTGTTCTGTCTCCACCATTCTATTAAAATAGTCACTATTGCCTTGATTCACCAAGTTACTTAAGCATATGTCTAATTTTAAGAACGTGAATAATCCCCCTAAAGTCAAATGACTACTCACTCAATTAAAGTTAGACATATGCTTAAGTACCTTGATGAACTGAAGCCTGTAATTGCCTGCAGTTGTTTCTGCCAATTTTCCTGCAAGTAAAAAACCAGTTTTGCCAGTGAAAATGTGATACCATAATGCTTTATTACTGCAAAAATTAATTTTCTTTAGCCTTTTTTTTCTTTTGAGTTTGTTTTTCCACCCATAGTTCTAGGCAAAGAGTTCACCAAAGCAGACGTAATAAAGAAAAATTACATTTTAAATGTAAAATAAATGTGAGGGTTTGGTTTCTCTTCCATTCATTTACAGAAAATCTGTGCTGAAGTATGAAGTGTAAAACTTGGAAAAGAAAGAGGAGACTTGCTACTTCAAGTAGCTGATACTGAATTTATTGGGCAGAGTCATAAATTGAAAGAGCATGATGATGGATGGAATGAATACAAAAAGAAGCTTCACTTCAGAAGAGTTTTCCAAGGTAGGAAGCTCTGCAGTGCTTGCAAGAATTAGGGTCCTGGCCTTACTGCAGCACTCTGTGAAGTCTACATGAAGATTTACATCAAATTTTGAGAGGCGGATTGAACTGTTACTTCTCACAAACCATCAGCTTCCCCTTGTTTGGAAGAAACCACATACTTGGCAATACCTGCTAAAAGCTGTTATTTTTTAATGGCTCCTAAAAAATAGGATAAAAAATAAAAGGAAGGGGGAAGGAATATAAAAAAGAAATACCTCTATTTATAAACAGAATGAAATCCTTGTAAAGTATGTTCCTTAGATCTATTAAGGCTTTTCTAAACATACTATTAAAAACACAGCAACTCTAAACAATTTATAACATCACAATTCAGAGCCTTCCTGCCTGATCTAAGGCTAAGGCAGAAAATGGCTGCTGTTCTACGGCTACGGCTTAAATAATTTGCACTAGAAAGATACAATTATCAGCAGGCAAAAGGTGACAACCAAACATGGTTTGTTAGTCCATTTAAAAAGTCAGCGTTGAAGAATTTGCCAAAAACAGATTTTGGTGGTAGTGCAATACTGTTGGTGATAAAGAACTGCATAGATAAGTTGTTAAAAATGCCCACAAAGCATAAATTAAAAAAGCATAAATCTCAGGAGAGTTTCAAGAATTCTGATCCCTTATTTTCTGGAAAACATCCTTAAATAACACCTATGCTAGGTTCACACTCGTAAACTACAAACACACACAGCAATGCTAGCCTACAAATTTCTTCCCTCAGCTGAAGTTTTTTGATTAAAAGAATTGTAAAGGCTTTTCAACTCTTCATAACGTATTATTTGGACATATGCTTTTTCCTTTTCTCCCTCTGAGTCCTAACATTTCCTTACGTAAAGACAAACTAGTTATAGCCCAAGGCTTAAAATCATGTAAAATACAACCAGAAGGTAGCTACTTCTACTTTT
Organism: Cariama cristata; assembly: GCF_000690535.1. Classification (NCBI taxonomy): domain Eukaryota; kingdom Metazoa; phylum Chordata; class Aves; order Cariamiformes; family Cariamidae; genus Cariama; species Cariama cristata. Next base: position 67,473 of record NW_009625960.1, on the reverse strand, counting down.
GGAACTATATCTAAGGGTTCTGAATAAAATTCATGTTTGTGTATAAACCATGCATCCAGTTCCCACTGAGATTATCCACCAAAATAACTATCGGCTTCAAAAATAATAGAAATAGCGACAAAAATCATAGCATGGAGCACTGAAAAAAAATGTTTGAAAGGGGGGAAAAAAAAATGTTAACCTGATCCTATATATGAAAAGGAATGATTACTACTTCTTTCAGATCAGTGTCCCAAGAATTCACGATCAGAATTCAAGCCCCACTCCCGAATCACAGAGGAGAAACGGGAACATGCCAAGGGAATTTTCAGGAATATGTACTTATAAAAAGAATACAATAGGGAAAAAAAGGGGGTGGGGGGAATTGTTCTGTAGTAGCTTAACCTGCTTACCCCTCCAAGATTACCTAGCAGAGGTAAATATGTTGTTAATCTAACACAAGTATGACTTCACCAAGCGTACATTTCAAACTGTACTCCGTGCTCCTGAGAATACCCTTCCACTGCAAGTCCTCCTACGTGTAGCTATGTAACACACAAAGTATTTCTCACTGCAACATACAGTCCCTTAATAATTACCATTTCGGGTTAACGTTCTTAAAATACCTTTTAGAATGATTATTGAATAAATCTGTTCCACTGGATTAAAAAATCTACAAAGAAATACCTATCGTTTCATTGTTACGGTATTAACTCACAGTTTTCCCTTGAGAAAACAAAAGAGGAAACTAACCTGATTTTCCACTTTAAACTATGTTCTCTGAGCAACTTTAGCGTTAAAATTTCTGCTAAGACAATCATTGCTTCCAATTTTCCCCTGAAGCTACAGCTATTCGTGACCACAGTTTGTTACAGTGATATACTGAACTTTAAACTTTTAAGAAAATGCCACAAACAAATCCAAATAAAGTAAGCGTGCACCTGCTCCAATACTTAATTCTTCTCTGCATTTGGTGAGGTTGTCGAGTCCTCTTGTTAAATAATAGTCTGAATCACATCCTGGTTTAAAAAAATAATCCACAAATAGTTCCTCAAAAAATCTCTGGGATTTTATTTCAAAAGTTTTATAACTAAACAGGGTTCAACTCCCACAATAACTCTACAGATTGTTTCCACCCACACAAAAAAATCCCAACCTACTTACTGTACAATTTATACTCAAAATGTGTAACGCTATTTTCCAACTGAAAACAAAATCAACAGTGTGAAGAAGTGTAGAGTTCACACTAACTCTAGAGAAAACAAAGTCCAATATATCTTGTTCAAACGGTAAGTGAAATCAGAAAAGCTCACAAGGAGCAGGAGGGGAAGTTCAACCTTTAACTGAACTATCACAAACGGCAAAAGTAAATTTAGGGCCTTGAGGGGGTGAGAGAAGAAAAGGATATGAGGGTTGAAATCCTGCAGCATTTTTACAATAGCTTTTTACAATTCATTCATTTCCAGATGACAAAGAGCGACTTTGCAGACAAGGCAAGAGCACCTGAAGAGGAATACAAAGATACCCTCACTACAAACTTGTCATCTTTTCTTGTTCCCACTAATGAAATTTGGAGAAACAGTAAAAAAGATCAAGTATTTTAAAACACCTCGTACTAGCCTGTCCATGACCAGAGAGAAAAATCACCTTATTTGGAGCATGTTTTCCTTTATTCTAAAATATTTTCATTAACACCTTGAGTTCCAGAATCTACACTATTTCTGCGCACCCCCACATCCACACAAACAGAGCCCCAAGCAAATAATTACTTTTCCTGTTTATGTAAAATAATTACGCAGGATTTCCTGAGAACATGATTTTCAAATTAGGGACAAACCAAACTGAAGAGTCTCTGTTTCCTTTACCACAGGAAATGTAGTGGATTTGGTTTTAAACTCAATTAAAAAGCTGGAAGTTCTTATCTGTGACTGAGTTGTGGCAACTTTTGAAAGTTGAGGAAAACAATGCTCTAACAAGTATTTAGCTGTTGAAAATATCTCTTAGAAATGTTAAATTTAATAGCTCTCTAGTGCATGTCTGGGATTTCTTTGTAATCTTCTTGAGCAATGTGTAATATTTTGGCAAAATCCCAAACCCGCTCAGTTAGTAGTAGTAGAGAAAAGGAAAGGCTATAAAGTGAATTTGTTGTCTTTTTTTTTTATTAGTTTTAGAAATTTTAAACATAAAAGAAATTTTGCTTTACATTAACTTTACCCTGTTGCTACATTCCAGAAATTTAGTGCAGATTTGCGTGTGCTCCATATGTATCTTTCCATATCTGCCCTACCTGGCCTAAGCAATTACTGTCCATGTGCCGAGCAGCTGTGAAGACAGAGGGAGGGGGAAGGGGAAGGGGAAAGGGGAAAACAACTGAGCTTTGGACTTGGAAAGCAGAGCGCTGAATTTCCTGGCTTACCCTGTGGCCCACTTAATGTCTTCAGTCAGGTGACCAAATGAGGCAAGTAAATTACACAGGAGCAGGCACTGGATGTCAAACAATAGATTATAGCCACACAATATTCCAATTTCCTTTTCTGATCGCTGTAGCCTCAAGGTGCACGAGCTACGTCCTAGCTAGGCAAATTTTTACGGTTGCTTCTCCATACGCTTTATTCTCAAGAGAACCGAGTATGATGCTGCAAGTCCATATATTCCTTCTTGGTTTAAGAGCTTGGTATTCTTAGTTTTATTGATGAATTAATCTGAAAGGGCAATATTGGTCTCAGAATGTTTCCCTTACTGCTTACATGTGATGTAATGTGATACAGCTCAATGCAGTATGATGTCAATCGATAAAAATCACAGTTACATGTAGTTGCACGAACACTATAAGAAATCAAATTCTTCAAAGTATATTTTCTACACACTGAAAAGAGGCTTTTACAATAAATCCACTAGTTTTTAATGCTTAACTTGCCTTTGCAGCAAAATACGTTCTGTAAGTGAATATCAAATATCGGCCTTATGGATGTTACAGAATTAAAGAAAAAAATTATAGTTTGCCTCTGAGTTTATTCTTGCTTTTTAGTACGTGTATTAGGAAAATCAAATAAATAAAATGATGAAAAACAAATTCTTAACTTCTAGCACTCAAATTATCACTTCCATCATCCTTTTTCTTTAATTAATTTTTCTGATTTTATTTTCTATTGGTGGCTGATATTCAAAAAGCATGCACACAAAATTAGACTAAAAAAAACTGTTACAATACAAATTGCTGTTGAGCAGGAAAGCCTAGTCCAAATGACATGCAGATATTCTTGCCTCTTACTCTTTTTCTGGTTACTTGTCTGAAGGGCGTAACTCTTACCTGGTACTTTAAAAGTCCTATCATGTGCATTGGCAGTGTTATAATTTCAGATCCGATGCTTCCCAGCTATAGCAGTTTTTTTTAGCTCATCAGCTCAGAAAAGCAGCTGCCTGCAATATGGGTTCATCTATTCTCCTAGTCTTTTCTACTTCAAATATTCTTTTAAAAAATTGTGCTAATCCCTCAACAGTAAAAAGCAGCACTATATTAATTCACATGTGGCAAACACAGCATCTTCCCTGCCTGAGCTGAAACTGCCATCATACCATTACTCAATCACCAACTGTTGCCAGTTCCACTGTAGCCACTTTCATAATGGTTCTGGAGACATTCAGTCTGCGGTATTTCTAATTCTCATTACAACTCTTTTACATATATGTTTTAAGACATTCTTGGAATGCGGCATCAGAACAACAACTACAACAGATTTGAACAGCATTTTAAATACAGCAGATACGAGGTTTGACTCTAATGGCCTTTCGGACATGTTAAAAGCCTGCTTATCCACTAGAAGACATGAGTGCAGAGCTTGGAAACAGGGTTATCAGAAATGTTTTTGGGGTAGGGATGTCAAGGGGAGCATCTCCTGCTGGAATTACAGCAGATGGTACAGTGAATGACTACATTATGCCAAGCCACATACCCAAAATCATTCAGATCTCCCAAAAATCATAAGGTTGGCTTAAAAGCCATGAGATGCTCTAAATAAAAAAAACTATCAATATTTTTCTCTTTCAGGATTTTTGGAGCTTCAGGGAGAAGCCACCTTCCTTTCCAAGTCCTGATGAGTTGATACATTACTGATGAGTCTGGTGAGTCTGATATACATTACCGAAAAAAATATCACTTACATCCGGACAGTAAAGTCTCACTAAATCAAGAACAGGGTCTTGATTCCCTCAAGAAGCTGAAATCAAAGATGCAAAAAAGCAAATAACTGAGTAAGTTTTTATTAAAATGGCAGGCAGAAAAACACAAAGCCTAGCATGCTGCCAAGTCAACTTGGGTGATTATGTGAAGGAGTCAGCTGTCTTCCTTCTTTTTCCACCAAAGAGATTTTTGGAACTCATAAGAGAAAAAAAAAAAGGCAAGGGGGGGGCGGGAATCAGAAGATGGGTAAATGGACACAGAAGACATCAATTTTTTTATGAATCTCATGATTATTATTATGCCACTGTCATGATTTTCAGGACCTGGAACATTATTTTAATGCTAGGCAAGGAGATAATTGGTACATCTGTCAACATTTAAATATCGGAACCTCGTTTTCACAAAGTTCTATTTCATAGTAAATATGCTGTCTATCCAGTGTCTCCTTGTTTAAATTCATCACATTCTTGATTAGTATTTTACATCAAACCTAGAACTGGCATATTGCTCAAGAGGGTATTGTTTTAACTTTATTTCTAGGTGAAATTCATAAACCCTACCACTGAAGATAATCAACAGGTCTTACATATCCTTGAAGTCCTACTTTACTTCTGCTTTCAAAGGATTAAATTGGATGTGATAAAGTCTTCTGAAGATGCTTAGTACAGTAATCAATGCCATCTGAAACTAACTCATGACCCTCTTGATGCCTATGAACATTCACAATCTCCAAGAGCAGCCCTTCTGCCTGGTGTTTACAGTAAGCACTGTGTTACTATTTAAATTGCCTATTATTTGCATTAAAATAATACCTACCGACTCTGTTATCCACTACACAAACATATACTCAGTGAGTTCATTAGCAAATACAGAGTAGCACACAAACATGGCACTGTACAGGTGAAACTTGGGCTAGATTACGAAAAAAGTGTGTTGGGATTGCATTTCTGAAAATTGAGTGTTTTCAAGTATCATGACCTGCTAAGATTTCATTTAGAATCCTTGCAAAAAAGCCTGAGGAAGATGCACACTAGCAGCTTGGGGACGGAAGTGAGATACTAGAGCTTAGAAAGGTGCAAACACAGTGACTGGATTAAAAATAACAATAATAAAATCAAGCAAATTATATGTCAGCACTTACCTCTCAGAAAGACACACATATATCCCCCCAAAACAGCCAGAGAACGGGTAGCAGCCAATATTAACTTGCAAAGTAAAAATAAATTGACTTAGATGTCTGACTTTGCTCACCAGACAACATCGAAGGGCAGTACCAACTGAAATAAGGCCATATGAGAACCAAGGTTACCAACTAGTTGGATATCAACCAGAGGAGTTATGAACTATTTGTTAACATGAAAGAATACTACCAACTGTTTATGGATCATTTCAATAGTCTCATTAATAACCCAGATACTGAGAGAAGAAAGGATGTACACCAAACTTGCAGATGCCACAAAACTAGAAGGAACTGCAAGTACCAGACAGACTGTATAGAACTGAAAATGTTTGCAACTAACTGGGAGATGAAGTCTGAAAGCAAGAGGGTGAAATTCAACAAGGTTCTAGAATTAGGCATGAGTAATTCACTCACATGAAAAATTCACATACAAGAGAAAAGGATCAAGAATGTATACATTTCACAAACTGAACATGAATTAAACAAAGGCTCCTTTGGAACAGCAGGGTAACATTAAAGTGGCATATCAGAACATCAGTAGAACCCACAAGATGCATGAAATAATCTTTCTGTTGTAACTCAAGATGATAAAACTGGAGCAGGAGCAGTGCACTGCATTTGGTTCTGGATGCCACAAAAATGACATGTTCTGAAAAGAAAGTACAGAGAATAGCAGTAAAATCTGGAAAGCATGATCTCAGGGGAAAGACTAAGCAAACTGGGAACATTTAGCCTAGAGATGACTGAGACATACCAGCCCAGAAGGTCATAAAAGACTACTGAAAAGAGGAAGGAATCTGGCTTCTCTGTTAGAAAGCTTTTCTTAGTGTCTGACCTGACTCTTCCTAGCTGCAACTTAAAGACTTCTTGCCTTGTGTGCCACGGAGATAATGAATAGTGAAGCACTACAATGAACTGCCTGGGGAGTTGTGGAGTCTCAGAATAAGTCAGGCAAATATCTGTGGAGAGCAATATTGTTAAAGATGATCTTACATGGAGAAGGCATAGCCCCATTCAAGACTGTTTTTCCGTGATTGTTCCCTGCTTGCAGCATTGAAACTAGCTCATGTACTTTTACATTACACCGTTCAATGGCATGCAGACATACCCTGAAAGACGGGAAAAATCTTTTGAACAGCTTATGAACAGCTTGCTATTTAAACAGAGACCAAACTGGAGAAAAGTAGAAGCAAGCTCTGTTACAGATAGAGGGGCACACAGAAGTGGCCTACTCAAATCACAACAGCAGGAGTCAAATCTCAAAGCATAGGTAGAAATGTGATAGGAAACACAGCAGTAGAAATTCTGGAAGTAACCACCACTCTGTTATTTCTGCAATCTGGAACTGGTAATTTAAAGACACCGCTCTTGCTCTACCATGTATTAAAAATGGATTGGGAGCACTCACCCAAAAAGCAGCATCACATTAAATGAGGTTGCAACAAGCACCCAAACTAGAAATAATATAGCTATTTTGCAAGCAAATGTAGAGCTAAATTTCTGAGTTTCAGTCCAATCTTGTGACCACAAATCATTTACGTTATCTTTTTAAATCTGACAAAGGCTTATATGATGAATGTTTGAAGAAGCTCACAGAAGATGCACAGGAAATCACTATAAAAACCACCTATATTCTCAGTTGCTTTCAAGCACCTGGTACTTGAGAAAAGAAACTATTTAACTGTTTTCTCCTCATCATTATTACTCAAAACTGTTAAATGGCAGGAAATAAAATTACTTAAGAATCTCCAAGGAGTTTGAAAAGGTAACAGTGAAAAGATAGCATAATTATGCATAAGTGCTAAGAGGTGTCACTAATAACATTCTCTTAAATGAGCTACCTGATCAGATTCTTAATACATGGAACTCTGTTCCTGCCCAAGGCCACCCTCCTCGTTCGTGGTTTAAATACGTCAGTAAACACTGCATGTATTAAACAAATCTCAGATTCTTTCATGATTCCAACAGTCATGTGATGGTCATTTTTACTTCTCACTTATTTATTACTTCTCCAACTTTGACGAATTGGTGAATGTAAAGATGGGTAACATCAGGAAAATCAAGTGAAATCCTAGAATTACTTCAAAACATTCACTCCTATATTTAAAACCCTCAAATAAAATAGAATACTGTAAGCTTGTACACAAAAGAGGAAGAAATTATTCGTGGTTTGGTGGAAACACTAAAATAAGACTTCGGGTCCATTGTTCTAAGCCTCAAGCTAAATTAAAATGCAGTCTCTGCCCCAATGAGCTAAGTTAATAACTTGTGTGTACTACAAAAGGCTTTGATGCATTGTTACAACTATTATTCATGGTCAAAACTCTCTAGTCACTATCATAACCACATATGCCAAGGACAAATTTGACAAGGTCAAAAAATTGTCTCTGTTTAGAAGAGACATTATCATACAGACTAACATTGGTATTTATAATATTTTATATTCCTTGTCCTTATGTTGTTAGGTTTGAACTATGTTACATAGATTCAGCTAATGCTTCTCTACTTGAAGTCACATTAACTTCCTATTTCTTTATTATAGCCATTGCACTTGACAATAGATTGTTCCCATGAAGAATTACAACTAATATTAACAGACAGCTTATCAGTTGGACAGCAAATTAAAGGTTAACCTTGTGCCTGTTTTTTATTTTTATCTAGCAAAGAATAGCCTTTCTACTAAGATAATTTAACTTCTGCTCTTTACCCTGGTAGCTTTTTAAAATATAGAAAATATACAATACAAAATATGAAACACAAGTTGGACATTCCATATAGCTACAAGACAACTGTTTGGAATCTCAGACTTCATCTACCCAGAAACACCCAGCAAAAGAAAGATGACTAATGATGTAAAACTAATGTGCAAAAGTTTGAGAAGCTCATTAAACCCACACACGGACACACTCATTCAAAATTCAAGTGCCCTAAACTTGCTGTAGCTGACGTAAACCAAGATCACAGTCAGACAATTGCTTTGGCTGCTCCTACCTCAGATTCAGAGGTCACTCCAACACTGAGTGACCTCACCTCTGTAGGTTTCATTGGATTGGGAGTCATCAGTGAAACTACTCTGTAAAATGATCCACAGTGAAACAAAGCAAAAATCATGGAACACAGACAAAGGAACGTCAAGAACCTTTTAACAGTAAGTCATACTGAAGTTGTAGCTGGTAACTAATCAGTAATGTTCAGGCATAGAGCTATGTGCTGTTCTCCTACCCTGGCAGCTGAACACATGAGAAGGAGATACAGCAACGTGATGCTGTCGAAGAACAAAACCTAACTATTCTCAGGTGTCTTAAGAGCATGTGAAAGCTCTTTGTGTTACTCAGAAACATGAAGAACTCACCTAAGGCACTCGCCAGATCTGGACACACCACTTGAAGAGGTGAATAAAGTGGAAACCACGTCAGAGAGGAAAACAAAAAAATACAAGAGGTTTAAAAAATACATAACCTTGGGGAAAACATGAATGAGCTAGCCTTACACAAACCAGGAGACAGAACACTGTAGATGAGCTCTATGTATATTTTATATATGTTAAAACTTCCTATAGACAATATGGCAATCAACTGCCATAATGCATCACTAATTATATAGTCAAAAACCTTTTCCTAAATCCAGGCTCTATCTTCCTTATTGAAAATGGATTTATTTCTTTTCTTCCCCTTGGTGGGCATGGAGAACTAACTAAGCAAGACTGTAGCAAGTATTTCAAAACTTCTGGCGAAGAGAAATTGGGACAAACATCCACCAAAAGTATCCTAGATATAACTGAACAAAGGTGTAGACTAGATAAAACTGGTTGTGATCCCTTTGGGGATACAGATATAAGAATCAATTTCTCTAGCATAATTTGTATGATAAGAGTAAAGTCCAGTCAGCAAATACTGTGTGTTTTAGGTAATGGTCAAGAAGTATACTTTTGTCAAAACACAGAACTGCTTTTTAAAAATTTATCTCTCACCTTCACCCTTATCACTCTCAATACAGTTGAACTCAAGTCTTGTAGCAAAAGTCCTGCTTATGTTAAAAAGCAAACAAATCAGAACTTTTTTGGTAATAATAGAGGTTTAATAATAGAAAAAGCCTTAGATTACAATTTCTCAGTCTTTTTACCATCAAGTTTTATCAGTGAGAGTATTGGTAAAAATACCTGTTTCAGCATCATGCAACACTTTATCTGAATGTAGCAAAGGGCACGAGAAACAGCATTAAAAAGCACTTTAAAAAGCACTGCAATTTAAAGCTTATTTTCATAAGCAGATTTACCATTTAAAACTTCAATGCTTTAGTAAGGCAACAGGACTGAGACTTCTTAGGTGCTTGTGTTACTTTTGAAAATAGAACAGAAGTGCTCTCAAAAATGCTACTCTTCCCATCAAATTTCCAAAAGCCGCCTGTGTACTGGAGGACCACAGTTGTTATTCCAGCGGAGCCAAGTTTATTATAGCAGTAATGCTGTATTTTTAGAGGAAACAATATAGCCCATGCCAAATTTATTAGTATACATCAGTGCTTGGAAATTAACTAAATGACCAAATTTGCATGACATGTCAGCTCACTGAGAAAAGAAAGGGTCATCACGCAAAGCAGCAATCAGGTTCTACGCTAAATCTTTACGAAGTAGTGCTCAATACCAAATACATCTAGAGATGCCAAACAAGCTTCATAAACTCCATTCACAGATTGACCCACTCTGTGAACATCCTCACAGGATATCGTAAGCTCTTCCATCAAAAAAAATGAGAATAGATGTGATTTATATAGCAACTCCATTCATTAGGCTAGCTCTGGATAGTCATGTTTCAGAGTTTCATGGTGACAAAGCACAGACGTCTAACAGATGCACTAAATGCGAGCAGAAATGCAATTCTCATGATGAGGGAAGGAAGAATGCTGCAATGAGATGTGGGGAACAAGAATTTTTTTAGGGAAGTAAATGGTATGTGAAAGTAAGTGTTTTACATTCTTGAGGACAATAAGCAAAAGAGCGAAACAGTTTCAAAGACCGTTCGTTATGTTTCTGATGGCAGATGGTTCCCTTTTGGCTGAACAGTGGTAAAGGTTCTTAATCAGGTCTACAAGTACAGTGAACCTTCACATTGCTGAAAGAGAAGCATCACTCCATTAAAAGCAAGTTCATAAGCAAGTGTTAATCCCCGTGCAATGTAGCATTTATCATTTTTCATGCAACTGCTCATTCCAAGAGGATTATCACTTCCCCATCCTGCCCTCTGGCTGACTACACAGGGCAGAGAGAGTCTTTATTCCATATGGAAGGGAAGAGGCAGGTTGGAGGAAGCTGTGATCTCCAGTTTCCAGTTTTGCTGTAGCTACTCCAAGTTGAAAGTGGGAAAGAGCACAGGCCAATGTTGCGGCAGTTGCTTTTCAATGAGACTATAGATATGGCTTCCCAGAAGCTGTCCAGCAATTCGTAACACATGTCGTACTACAAAGATGGGGGGAGGGAGGTGGGGGCTGCAAGCACTCTTTGCTAATGTCTGTACAGACCCTACCAACGTGCCCAACTGAACGGTCTGCGGCACCTTTGATTTGTCCACACACAGTGTATTTCATTTAAGCTTGATTAAAGTGATTCTATTTGAAATACCTGCAATATTAATAAAGTGACACAAATCAAGTACAGTAAGCACAGTTCTACTGCAAAGATCTGTAAGTATATAAATCCATTTATGTAAGTTTATGAAATCTGAGCTCTCTTTCTTAATTAGACATGCACTTCTCTAAAGCACTGCACTTTGAGGTGTAAAGCGCTTAGAAAAGAACATATTTTAGGTGGAATTATATTAGTTACAGGATACTTTTGCCTTCCTTTGGGGCATTACAACCTTACCTCTATACTCATGTCTCTCCTTGCAGAACAGTTACAGACTACATACAGCTCACCTATAGGTCTACTCATGCAACAATGTACTTGTAGGCAAAAATATGTAAAGACAGAAGTTCTAGACTAAATGGTATGTCAAACCCATCACAAAGGCAATCAGAATATTATTTTCTAAGATGCCACACATACATAAAGTCAAAAGCACTGCGCATACAGAAGTAGTTAATGATGCTGATAATCTAATGTACTATCCTACAGGGCTCTTTAGAAATAAATGCTGCAACAAAAACTAGATTACTTGAATGACATCTAGTGGACATACCCTTCCATAACTATCAACGTTTTCCCACCAAAACTGTCACAAGCTTCACATAGTAAAAGCCAGCACCTCAACATCAGTTAAACAATAGTAAGAATTTTTCTGGATTTTCTATTATTTATTCATTTTTCTATCTTCATCAAGTTAATATCATCATGTGCACAGGCCTTACTCTCTCCTGTGCCCCAAGAGAGAATATTATTCACCGTAAATCATGAAATCCTCAAATTCTTAAGAAAAATACAGTTTTAAAAGATCGTGAACACCGCCAAAGTCCTTACTCATTTCAGTCATTTAAAGTAATTCCTTTGTGTTTCATTCCCCATTAGTGACCAGAAAGAGCCGATTTGTCCTGCTTGTACAATACCTTGCACAAGGGATTGTGGTGGTTTTTTAGGGTTTCTAGCTACGATGGCAATACAAATCGCTATTTATATACGCAGGATGATTATGTCAGGAGTCACTGAGTGACAACGCTGCACGCAGATTTCTGAGTTCTCTTTCAGACTGCTCAAACATGTTTCAGCTTTTGAGTGGCTGCACTGCATGGTTGTTATACGACGACTATGAAACATATTTTCAGGAAAGGAAAAGCAAAGTTTATTCTTCTGCCCTGTATCCGATAAGCAGATTAGAAGAAAGCAGTGATCCGGTTGCAGTCCATATCTCCTCTACAAGCCCACAGACCCACTTTTATCACTTTCCAACAAGCTACAATTTGAAGAGCAATCTACTAATCAGGTCTCTTACGTTGCCCTTCCTAAGAATCACAATTTGACATGGATATACAAATCTGTAATGTTTGGTAACCCTGCAACATGTTAGGAGGCTAACCATGCTGCTGTAAATAATACAAACTAGATCCCTCATCACAGCAACGGACGAATGTGGAGGAAACAATGAACAGCACACATAAAAGACAACTATGTCCACTAAATGACACTGAACATCAGTACGCTTGCGTTCTGATCCTGAGTTCTTCTCATGTGACCGCAGACAAGTGACAGACTAATGATCTTAATTTACACCCAGTTTAAATGAGTGTAAATACATAAGCTCAAACACATATATAAATAAGAATGTTTTATGATGGACACAAAATAGTCTGTGACATTTCCCAGGAGGAGATCAAAAATGAGACAGTCTCAATTATCAGCTATGATTCCTAATAGTAATTGTGGTTATCCATACCTGTTTTGCAAATTCAAAGGTATAACAGACACAAAAAAATATTTTACAGGTACTGCTTAAAGTAGAAAGGTGCACAAGGATTTCCTTCAGAAAAAAAAAGTATCAGGTTTTAAATTATAAATTTATTTCATTTCCATCTGAAAAGTTCCTGTGTACAGGTAAGAAGCTGTCTATTCTACATAATACAAGGCCAGTTTCTTTAAAGTGCTGTCTCTGTGACAGGATAGGACATATATGAATGAAATTATACCTACATTTCACATTACTCATTGAGCACGTATCTAAAACTGCCTGAGGCAAACCTACTGACTTGGTTTCCAGACTGCTGCTCTACCCAGGAGAGAGGCTTGACAAGTCACTGAAGGACGATCACCAGAAAGTTATCAATATAATGTTGTCAAGTTTGAATAGCTAGAATTCATTCCTCATAAATGGGCAGCTTTCTACACAGATTCCCACAGATGATTACTATACCTTTTCATGGACTGAAACGGCAAGGAAATAATCCCTACCCCAGCAGTTCTTATCAAACAGAGTGCCAGCTGTGGTCCCTTATAATCACATTAACACCAAAATGTTTGTGCAGTTATTAGTTAATCTAGTCATAATACAGTAAGACACTTCAGAAGAATCTAGTATGGAATTCTACAAATAGAAACTTGTCCAAAAAGAAAGAAAGAAAAAAAGAAGAAAAAAAAAGAGAGTCCTGCAAACGATATCCTCGTTTTCTTGTTTTATGGAATCCAGGATGACACAGGCCTTTCTGGCTTCTCTGTTTCCTGTGCCTTGCAAGATAAAGATAGAAAGGAAGCAATTTAGTTAAAAAAACAAACCTGTATGTAAGTAGTTCAAGGAGATATGCTAGGCCACTAAAGTATCTGGGAGACTGGGTATTCATCATATGAGTCAAGGATGGCCAAACTGTTCTTTGGAAACTGAAACCAAACAGTGTTAGAGATCACAGTTTGCTGCTTGAGAGCACAAAGTTTCTATTCAGTTGATCTGTGAATACATTTAATTCAATGTACAATGGGCCCCCAAGGCAGTCTAAGTAGTTCAGGTGAGTATTATGTAGATAAGGTTCACAGAGTAATAAAGGTCATCATGCATTTCCTGAATCTAGAATTCCTCCCCAAAACACCCCTGTACTTTATTTCTTTCCTGTGCATAAATTCCATCTTCTCCTAGACTGAGCTATTACAGAGCAGAAAGATTTTCTTCCATAACATTCATTCTGGACTTACTTCAGAAGGAGAGTTTCATGCACAAAACAAAACTTCGCAAACAATTCAAATTCTATTCTTAGTTGATTTTGATTCCAAGACACATTAACTGCAGAAGTATCCCCATAAAACCACATAGAGACAGAAAGGAAAATTACTACACATCACCATTCTTGTGTGGAATAACCAGTTTGAAATTTCTGAATGACTGACATTATTCTGTTGCCCTCTCCATTGGAAGAAACAGAGAAAAAAAAAGTAATGAAAAGTTCTGAGAGATTCTCCAGAGCTGAGTTAGGAAAGTTGGTGCACATTGTGCCTTTGTGTGAAAAGCATCTCTGCCAGATGAATCAAGTAAGTAACAATTTATTGCATTTCTCTCTTCCTGTGATGAGACAAAAGTGGCACGAGTGGGATTTTCTTCCTAAGACTCCTGGACAGGATGAAATTCTATAACCAAAAAGTATGAGATGCAGATGCCAAAAATAATGCAGAGATAATTATATCTGTGACTATACTCATCTTCCTACTATCTCATACCTTTCAGTTTCTTGTGAGCTTATATTTTGGTTTTCATAACACATTCCAACTGCAAGGCCTTTGACACAGAGACAGCTTCCTCATACAAAGGAAATTTTATGTCTAGCACAAGAAGTTGATGCTTAAAGAATCTAAGTGATGCTCTAATATAAAAAGCATTAATGTTGGGTCTGATGAGTTATAACAACGCACAGGTCAGTCAACAGAAAAGATAATAATTGGTTAAAATAATAATTTATTTCCTGCCTTGCGGTTTCAACCTCTGTGCAGAATGGTTGTATCCTTTGCATATTCTGAAAATATATTGAACCTGTCAGTCTTAGAACCAATCTGGAAACAGTATCATATTCATGGAGGGAAGGGGGATGACATCTGTAAGAGCTGGGTTTCTCAGTTTTTAAAGAGACTTTTATCATTGTGGCCTGAGAGAAAACAGTCCTACACCTTTTGATGAAAGTTTGCCTCAAAGTGCTGCCCAGTTGTTCGGGTAGTCTGATAGCAGGGTGATAAGCTGCCACAGGAAAAATCTTGTAAACACACAGGTTATGATAGACTTTCTCAGGAGAATGACTATTCATTCCGAATGTGACAACTGGAAGACAAAAAAGTGAATGTCTAGATCTTGCGTGGCACAGGCAAGATAGCTACATTGCTGAAACCACAAGAACGAGGGAAGACCTTATCACCCCAAATGAAAGACAGTTACTTTACTTTTCAGTACAATTATGTAAACCAGATGCTTTTAAGCCCGATTTCCTCTGGATAATCATGGAGCAGCTGTAGCTAAAATAAGGTGTCTCATTATAGAAACTTGTTAAAAATATTGCACTAATTACATTTAAGATACAGCCCAGAACTCAAGGTTTGTGTTTTGACACCTGAAACCAAGCAAACTGGGATCTGATGACATGCACTATCACAGGAGTGACCTATTCAAACTACATCACTCCAATTAAAAAGCAGATATGCTCAAAGTAGATAGATTTTTGAGTGCGGAACCCTTCATGAGAAATTATTTCTGATTTTGGTTGATTAGAATCTAGAGTTCTTCATCATTGTGGCACATTGCAAAGTTCACCTGCATTGAAAACCTATGGCAAACCTTTACAGACAGCTTTAAAGGATCCCTCAAAGACACTGTACACTCAAAAGAAGTTCAAATCCTTTCCTCTGGGTTCTGGTGATGAGCACACAGAACTGAAAAAACTCAGACATTTCAGATGATCATGCCACAAAGTCAGCATGGTATCAGCAAACGAGAAAAAAAACTTAAAAGAGTATGAAAGTTCTTGCACAGTAAACTTTACATCTCTTTTATTATGAACTTGTTGCTCACACCAGAAATGGATTTTCAAAGGTGCTACACATCTTGGCAGTTTCAGGAAAGAGAAAACCCAGCTGTCCATTAATGTCCAATTTTTATGTTTTTAAATACAAGAAGTAAGAAAGGTCAATCTAGAGATCACATTCAGGGACGACTTATGCTCCTAGTTTTCCAGTCAAGAAGCAACAGGGAATTCAGTGAAATTACAGAGATATATTTAGAGCTAAATTAGGCCTTGTAAATAGAAGAAAATAGAGCCATTTGCAAAGACATTCTGAACAAAATTATTCAATTGAAGCTCAATGAAATAAAAGCTACAATAGCATTCAGTATACACTACTGAATGTGTTAAATGGAGAACTAGAACACTTACTGTAACAATCGTAAGCAAAAAAAGTACTATTTACATACATATTTAAGATACTTTCAACAGATTTTTTATTAAATTTTGGTCAGTACTCTAGCATGACTGATCAGACTTCTGTCACACAGAAAGATGATGAGAAAGATGATGTAAATTATTTAGATTTTTGCCTTTCTAATGTCTCTAAAAGGATCTCTCATGTTTACCCAATCTTCCATGTTTTAACAATCTGACACTTTTTAGCAGGATTGCAGGCTCTATATCACTTCAAAGTTATAATTTACTACCTGTGTGAAAACCCAAGATACAGCAAATGAAAACAAAATAAAGTTGAGGACATAAGAAAAAACCCAACAGTTCACTAGCACATACTTGTTCTGAAATACATAGAAATTCAATTTTCTGAAATGTGATTTTTATTATTTGAACAAATTATAGTTCACTTGCACAAAATATCTTGAAACAAAAAGAAATATTTACTTGTAAAAATTAGCACGGTGACAGTCACATATTGAATATACTGTCTTTTGCTTACTAAACTAATAACTAAGATGAGGGACGAAAGTCAGGTTTCAGAGTCCTGTTCTAAACTATATGACAAATGAGCCATGGAAGCAACTATAAAAGCAGTACAATAGCAACAGGGAGGGTTAATTCAGGTTTCTGAAGAGCTTTCCAGTCTAAGTATAGCTTGTGTTAGTAAAGCGAAAAATAAACTCTAGAAAGCATAGTATACTTATGGTTACAGTCAGAATTATAACATTCCATCAGCTAGCATGGTTAACAGATGAGCCATAAACACACACGTACAACTCCACCCATAGTAAATCCACCCTATTACTGGTTTATGAACAAGAAACTTCAGATTGAAATTGTTTATAATAGAGGTAATATTTCTAATATCTACTACAGAAAGAGCATACAGAAACACAGGAACCACAGTTTAGATAGGATTTCTTTTTTTAAAAAAAAAGTTATTTATGTATTGACTAATCTAGATTAAACCAGAAGACAGCTAAAACAATCTCCTTGAATTCTGCATTTCTAGAGAGCCGTCTATGAAAAAAGAAAAAAGGATACTCAATGCGTGCTTTTCTTTTCATTTTGATTGTGGAAAAACAAAGGCAAAAAGACATAAAAGAATGCGAGTTTCAGTTATTCAGCCAAACGCAGTACGGTGAAGATAAAATGTTTTGTTTAGTCAGGTTTTTGCTTTTGCTTATACAAACTTGAGACATTTCAGACCTGTTTTATACTTTCAACATTCCAAAGTTCAAAAAGGGTTGCATCAAACGGTCACATCACAGAAACACAGGAGAATGTAACTACCTACACAGTGGATGCCTAGTTACACCGGGTCGTGCACAGCTGGTTCTAGAAAACATGGCCACGCCAACCAGAGAGAAGCACAGCCATAGCTGCGCTGCACGACACCCGAGACAAGAATCCTGCAGGACCAAACTCATCCTTGCAGAAAGAGCCGCAGCATCTCCCTATCCATTTGAGATAATTTGCAATCTGTTCTAGTTAATTCATAACAAGACAGTTGACTATGCAGTAGCAGGTACTGGAAAAAGTCTCCTAGCTCAAGGAGACGTAGCTCTTTCAAAAACAATTGATTTGGGTTTTAGACCTGAGGAGGTCTCGCTGTGACACTAGGCAGTGATAGTGTTCTGCGTAACGATGGAGGATTTTTGCCTCAGAGTTTCTATGGCCACAAGCAGCAAATCTTTTCATGTTATGGTCACCACCATCTTCACCACTGTTAAGGTGCAGTTCTCCCAGACAAATGCTGGGAACTGTCCCTCTCAGGATTTGAAAGACTCCAGCCACAAATTAAGAAATCCAGGCTCTGCCTAGCTAGTTGCAAACGTGACTATTTCATGAGAAATGCCAAAAATTATGAAATAATCAACACATTTTTAAAAATTAAATATATGCCCAGATCTCTGTAAGTTAGCATGACTTCCATCAAGAACACAAAATAATCACCTAGAAAAGAACAAAATTTTCTTTATTTACTGGAAGAGTTCCCCATACTAGTCAGAAGTAAGATAAAACTTGCAGTAACTTTTTTTTTTCTGTGCTTGTTTATATGATGTAGGTCATGTTATTTTAAGGAATTTCAACCCTTCATTAGATGTAGCAGACTATGAATTCCTCTGGGGAGATCTGAGGTCTGGTTAATCCATTTTGCCAACCTGCTGTCTCACTGGGCCACAGTGATTTGTAGCAAAATCAATAGAAAATTATAAATATGTAAAACTCCCAGATCTTCATGGTCATTTAGATTGTTCTCGTAAACTCACAAGATGAAAATACCAAAATTCAGAGGCAAAAGGTTTCAGTTTATAACCAGTGTGGAAATCAGGTAGCCCTCAAAAAAAAAAAAGTCTCTCTGTCAAGTGAAAACCAATCAAGTCATCATGCTAGCTTTAAAGTCATCCAATTTCAGCGAGCACCTTTGATCTATTTCAGTGTTCTGTTACTAATCTACTGCTGCTGAAGAAACATGCAAAACGCAGAAATGACAATGAACAACAGAACCTTGTCCTACCTAGACACAGACACATTACAGATTACAGCAGGTCATGGGAAAAGCAAGTCAGTTTTCAATCTCGTAATACACAAAATCATGAATTCTAAGAGCAAAAAAAACCCCAATGCTTTCTGCTTACCTGATATGGAACAATAGTCCCATGAGCAGTACCCCAGCGTTTTGCTTCTATTTTGCAATTAAGGTAATTAGCTGCTACATGAGTGAGACAAGCAACCTGGAAATGGAGAAAAAGTGAAGTGTTTAGGAAAGCTGAAACTTCATTGACAACTTCTCTGAGATTACTGTCTTTTTATATAGGCTTCAGATACATAAGTTAAAATATTTTATGTCACAAAAGTATCCTTCATATATTACGTATTATGTACAGTTTTTTAATATGAAAAAATTCAGGCTACATCTATATCATGGAAGTTCTTGTATAAGTACAACGTGATAAACTCAAAAAATAATGTGTCCTATAACACTAGTAATGCTAGACAAATCTAGCATTAAACTACCCTAAGAGATAAGACAGTATTACTCTAAATGTTTTGCAGAATGGTCAACTGCAACAAAGGAAAAAAAAAAATAAAATAAATCAGTGTCTTGTCCAAAGTCTAGTGGGAAGCATGATGGATTTGTGGGATAGAACTTACCATTTCCTGAACCTCAATCTCATGCTTAAATCACAAAGGCTTTTTCTCAATTACAAGATTATCTTTCTGTTTTCTCCTATGCTTCTTATTTTACATGTCCAAGCTATGGAAAGTACTTCTGAATTCTTCAGCTCCCCACATGCTCTGTAATATTAATTAAGTGGTAGGCCTTGATAAATCATCTGCCGTTAGACGATAAGAAGAGATTTACCAAGTTATTAGTCAGACAGACAAAACTGGAAAAAGATCAATTTTGTGAAAAATAAGGCATGCTAATTTAATAACCATAACTGGAGGGAATAAATATATACTTTGTAAGCCCAAACGTATCTCAGGAAAAAGAACTGAACATTTATGATGCAGTAATGCATGAAAATCAGTGGTTCCATTATAACCAATGGCAGATTCTTTATTCTTATTTCAAGAGAATATCATGTGTGACTATATCTGAAGCCAAGTAACGCAATAAAGCATTACAGTTAGCATGCATGGTTATCACCAATTGACCAGACACAATGTATTTGTTGTACTCTGTTAACTAGTTGTGCCAGTAAGTGCAGCTGCTTGCCTAAACAATAGGCCATGTGACCATTTTTTCCCAAAAATACTATTTTCTTTATATTCCTCCCCTAGATGGAAGAAATTTGCCATGATGATCCAAGTGTTTACACTATTCTGTGCTTACTAATCAGTCCAACCTACATCAAAACATGCAGTAGTTAATTCAGACTCCACCATTCACATTCCAATATGTCAGTTACATCAGAATTTCTAGAAAAAGAATGCCATTTCATTTTCTTCTCCTTTCTCCATATATGCTGAGGAGGCAATGCAAATGTGTCACACTCACATTTAAAGCAAATATTTAACTGTAAATCAGGGATACAGTGATTTAGTCCAGCAGAAAATCTAGGAAAATATACAGCAAATAAGACTCGTAACTGCAGTCAAAAACTGTATCCGTATATACCAACTACAAATACAATGGTTTATGCCTAAGTACTGTTGGAAAACACTTTGTAGTTGGATTTCAGTTGCAGCTTACTGTGGTCCAGTGTCACCTCATTCAGCTAAAATGTTGAACAATGTCTAGTCTGTCGCTCAGTCCCCAGGAAAATCTCAGCAATTAAGGAAATGGATCTGGGAGTACGCAGAAAAGACTTTTTCTTCTGGTTTGCAACTTTCCTCAGGAACACAGAATAAAACATATTATTAGAGAGAGAGTTTACTGAGTCACAAAAGGGCATTACCCTAGACCCATCGTTCTTGCCATTTTTCAATTTGGGGTCACACTCCATAGTGATTTTTTTCTACCAGAGCAAACGGCTATGCCACGATGATGAAATATTAATCATTAGATATTCTTCTGTACTCGTGTGTAACACTTCTCAGCTGCTGTACTCCCCACAAATTTCACTGACAGGGTGAGATGCATCCACTAACAAGAATGCCCTCTGTGATACAGGCATTTAACTTTTCACACTTCTGGAAGGGAACACTATACCAAACTTACCTCTGAGAAGGACATAGTGAATTAAAACCTAGCGAAATAGAAATCCTAAAATATTGATATTGAATAAAATGTAGCCAAGATTTCATTCCATTTATTTGTTTATATTCTATGCTGTAGAATTAGAGGTATGAGTTTTATAGACAAAATTCTTCATAAGAAGTTTCCCAAGAAAACTTCTGTCCTTAAAAAAATGTTTTTAACAGCGCTGTAAATTGCTTCAGCTTTCTAGATGAGATTAATATAATTATTTCAACGGTGGAAAATATATATATCTAGATTTCTCCAAAGCACTTGTCCACAGTACAATAGGAAAAAAGATTTAAAACCTAATACTTGCTAGACATTGGAATTGCACTACTAAAGCTTCTGCTCAAAGATTTGTTTCAGTAACAATAGACAGCAAATGCCAGGGAAGTCAGAAGCTTAGTAAAGACAGCAATTTTGGAACTAAAAGTTGCTTAGACTATATCAAGGCCTCGGTTCAACATGATACTTAGCCTGAAGAATAATTCCATTTCAGTTAATGTACTGATCACTTGCTTGAATGCATACGTGTAGGTATGTATCCTGTCCTGCTGAAACTGGTTTACTTATTATTGTTTTCACAATAAATCATGAAAGAAAAAGGCTTTTGGTTCTCCTTGACATCTTTCTCTCAGTGGGGTACCTTGTTCATAGTCAAATCAGCCAGCCAAAAACAATTAGTAGTATTAGTAATATCATCACCATCATAACAAATAAACTTATATTGACCACATCAAAGTAAATATTTCAGTGCTTTATGTTTTATGTATAAACACACTCAGTTGAGTGAACTCTGTGGCCTTTTGCCCCTTTCTTAATAACTCTCTGATGAATTCAGCAGACTTAAAAGATTATTCTATTTCTACTGTCCCATGAAACTGTTATAGACAGTCCCAGGACTACCACCGTGCTTTTCCCTTTCCTCTCATCCTGGCTCAGTTCATTCTCTGGTCTCTCTAAAGATCTACTCTCACTGAAAAGGCATCATCGAAAAAAACCCTTTCAGTATATACATTTTATGTCCTTAATAAAGAAGAATTTATGTACCTATATCTTATGATTGTTAAGCAAACTGCTGAACTATAAGCATAAAAAAAAAAGATATCCCAACCGAACATTTCTACAGACATTATATCTCCTGGAAAAAAATGTTTTTAAAATAAGTCTTTCTCCAAATTCCCCTCTAATTCAAGACTTGGTTAGGACCTCACTGTTAGAGACACTTCTTGCAGTAGTAATATCTATATTACAACCAATTTCTTAAAATGAAGTTTGGGTACATCTGTATTACATAGTCAGTTAAGTATTTTAAAATCTATATTTGAAACTGCTTTCCTGAAGCCTTATAAAGCCATTTCTTTTCTCCTTTAATTAAGAACTAATCCTTAAAAGTAACCTTTGGACTTATAACATTAAAGCAGATGTAATACAATGATACAGACATTTCTGTACTCATTTTCTTGCAGAGACAGATCTATGCACTGTAAATATGTATTATCAAGTATCTACAGATCAGCGTTTCTTTATTTCACATCAATAAAGGGAACACACACTTCAACATTCCTTTCTGATATTACTGTTGACAGCCAAATCACATATTTGCATTACATACTTAACACCAGAACAAAAAGAGAGCTGCATTAAGGTCTGAAAAGTTATGCTCAGCTTATGATGGAATCAGACAGATGGGAAACAAGATATTAAAAGCCACAAGGTGAGCAGACAAAGAAAAGAGACAGAATTTCAAAAGATTTTTTTCAAGATAGCACATCAAACATAATTTATTACAATGAGTTCACTGAGTCAATCAATCATTTACATGCAAGTTCAACAAGTGTATATGAATAACAAAAGATGACAGGTAACTGGAAAGAGGAGAAAATAACATTTTAATTATATTCTTTACTTTCTTCTCCCTCCAATTTTCTGTCTGCTTTCCTGCCATGTATCTTAACAAGGCTTTGACTATTAGCCAAGTTAATTTATTTTTTTTTCTTATTCTTTGTTTACTTTTTCTTAAAGTAGGCATGTAGACTGTCTCTTAGGAACTTCGAGACACAGGCATTTCACAGCAGCACAGATAACTTACTTCACACTATACTACTGAACTAGTAACCCAAATATTAAATTTATAAATTTGTAGAAAAAAATAATCCTGGAAAATTTCAGTGCTTTCTGTTACGCAAAGGCCAATAATCTTCCACTTACACCTTTTCCATACTTCTGGTGACATGGAAAAAAGATCTTTACGTGAAAGAAATTTGAACATAAGACCACAACCCTCATTTGGTGTATGCTAACAAAGCTCTCTTAAAATCACTGATCCTGTGCTGGTATTTACCTAATGACTGATTTTACCGTTTTACATGTTTTCCCCTTTTCATGTTGCAATAAATAATTTGACACTAATAAACCAACATGGAAGTTTGATTGATTTTGCTTTTGCAAGTTACCCCCCGTCACCCTTCCCATTTGTATATTTGTATTGAACCTGCTACCACAGACAGGTGCATGGGGCGTCCGTCACCTCTTGCTTCTTGAATATTTTTTCCATTAAAAAAAGTCAAAACCAAAAACCTCCATCTCTACCAAGAAAACTCCACTCCATTTAGAAGAAAACCCCACTCTTCTAGTTGAAGTCTAATTATGTTTAGCCACAAGGTTTAGTGACAGTAGAAATAAGTTCTTACTAGTGTGCGATCACCTCACCGCTGCCATAGGCAGCGCACACGTGTTTTATGTTACATCCTAAGCACTGACCCCACTGGTTCAGGACATGGCACTGCGCCACAATCAACGGTGCTCTTCTACCCATTTCAAACTCCTCCAAGAACGAACCGGGCAGCAGGAACCAGAGCCTTGCACAGGGGCAAGAAAGCTGCCACAATTCAAGGCAACCCATTCCACAGGGACCCACAGCAGGAAGCCGCAGCCTTCCCAGGAGCTGTCAGCGAACGTTGCCTTCTGTCTGGGCACAGACAGAAGCGTAAAGGCTTCCCATCTAGCCTGGAGTTGAGAGCTCTGCAGGAGCTAAAGATCAGCTCCGGAGTGCCATACACCCATAGGCCGGGCAGACATCCCCACCTGCGAGCACGCAGCAAAGCCACTGCCCACAAAGGAGCAAGATTTTACATGTTCAGCGGTGGTGTCCCTACGTCTGCGCAAGGCAGCAGGTCTGACCTTCTCCTGAATTCACAACTGTTGTCCCATAATCCTTCTCCACGTAGTTTTTTCCTTCCCCTTCAAGAGCCAGAAGTACTGTAGCTGCTTTCAACCAGTGCTTTGCAGACCAGCACATTCCATGAATGACTTTGAAGAGGTCTTCAAAAGCTAACTAAAAAAGCAAGACTACTATCACGTAGGCCAAAGCTTACTGTCAAAGAGTCTTCACCCCCTTTAGAAAACATCTGTGATCGCATTATGAACACCGTGCTCTGAGTAAAAAGTGTTTTCTTCCCGGTGACACTGATTTCTTTTACTGTGAATCTCCAGGAAGCGATCATGAATTCACCCTTCAGAAAATAAAACTCCATCACCAAATGGTAAAATCTGAGCCACAAATACAATCTTGTAAAGATAAAATCAAATCCTTAATGACAAATAACAAATACATAATAACAAAGAAGGTAAAGCATTTTTACAAATAACTGAACTCTGACTTTTAGATAGAGTTTAATGAATTCCTGGTTTTGAAGTCCTAAACCAGAGTCTGAACATTTTTCTTTAGAGCTTTCACCATAATATAATACACAACTAATGAATTATGACCTCTGGCCTGATCACATGTCGCTGCTCTAAAGAGTTTGCAATTTAATTGATGCGTCAGAAACAATACAACGCTGAATAATACAAACATGGAGAAACAGAGTCATGGCAGCAGAACTCCATCAGACCAAAAAGAATCTATTAGTCCAAATTTGTTTCAGCATCATCCTTGACTTCACCTTTTTTATAAATTATAATCCACACAGAAATTTCAGTCAGAGCTACCTGAGGTGAACAAACCAAGCACTGTTAAAACTTTAGCTAGTGTTCCATCAGCATATCCAGAAATGACACACTTGTTAAGGTTTATTAGATTTCCAGAAGTTCAACACCACATAGAAATCAGTTGTTTCGCTAACTTAAAATTTTCCATGACATAAAACTGAAACCTCTTCCATCAAGTTACAGTCCTTTTCCTTGCTATTTACACAAATAAATTGTGCATAAGGTGTTGAAACGCCCTATCCAAACTTGACCAATTTACTGAACGACTTCTGAAGGCTTCCATGAGTTTAGAGACACGGAGGGGTGAGCTTTTGGGGTACACTAAAAGTGCTTATTCTGCTACTAGTTGCTTAAATTGTTCCCATTTCTTTTGAACTACCCAGGTTATCCTCCTTCTCCTAATACTTAGCATGATCCCAAAATGCGATCTGCTGATAATAAACTACAACAAACATCTTGATTCCACTTCCAGAATTACACCCTTATTCAAAGGTCATCTAAATAATACACTCATTAAGAGAAATGTCTTCCTGTGTCTTCAAACTCTCTCCCCCCTACCCACTCCAGATAGCCATTTTATTTTTCCTCTGTATTAAAGGGGAATATTCTTTCTATCTCCTTCCTAGTCTTTCTCTAATTGATGACAGAGGTAGCTCAACACAGGAAAATGAAGCTGCAACACATCAGGCTTAGTTTTATTAGCACAAGAACAGTAGTAGCAAAGACAAAAAAGCACAGAATTTACTGTCAGATAGCAGCTAAAGAAGAAATTCCCTTGCAGTTTTGGTACGTGCTCTGTTTACAGAGTAAGAAAGCCACTAAATAAATCCAAGATCCAGCTGGACTATGATCTACCAATGGCTTTTTGCGTAACTAATCATTAGAAATCACAACACACATTCCACAGAGGCCAATATTAAATTGAGTTACTGTCATGTTAGTATGGTCTTCTGGTCTAGTCAGTAAGATTCTGGCTACTTAAAACCCCACAGGATAAGTTTGTTCTCAGTTATACTGATGTCCTCAACGGAAATTATCAAGGATAGTAGCTAAGAAAAGTGTTTAATGCACAGTACATATGTAAAGAAACATTTGCATTAATTCAGATTTTATTAACTTTCTGTATTAGAGCTATGCAGTGAAAGGGACAACCTCTCCATGCAGTGCATACACAATTTTTTATCATGACAAAGATCAAAAATACAATGTTTTGCAAAGGTGATGTTTTATAAGCTTGTAAAAAAGAACTGCTTATTCAAACCATACCCAAAACAAGACAACTGTGTAACAGTCCTCCTAGCCGGCCTCCGAAATCACCAGCAGCAACGGCCTCTAAAAAAGCAGATTTTCTTTCTGTCTTCAGCCAACTCGCAACTCCCAGCAAGCAGAGAAGCAAGAAGATACAGTCAAGACATCTGAACAGTATTTGAGTTCCAGGACTGATATTTCTCATACAACTTACTGCTCAGGGATCCTGTGATGCCATATATATCCTGCAGGCAGTATGTAATTGTTAACAGTTTCATCCATACTCAATTTGTAAAAGACACGTCATGAAAGCCCTGAACAGACAGCACTAAAAGCACCTTAAATAGATAAGCCTTAAACAACCCTCTTGGGAAAAAGCAATGCAGAAACAAAAACTAATAGTTTCTAAACCTCACCATTATCTCAGTGACCTAACTGCCAAACTAAAGCACAAAGATGGAATATACAAAAAACAATTTATACCAACTTGGTAGGTTTTTCTAGGGTCATTTCAAAATCTTGAGAAGATTAAGAGTTTGCTATGGCAAATACAAACTAAAGCATAATAATCAGAAGCAGAGAGGTGTCTGATGAACAATCATATAATACAAACAATATTAACCACATTATCCTGTCTGTGGAATCTGGGGAAAAAAAAATACACTCCCAAATTGCAGAAACATTAAATGTAAAATACTTCTTGCAGATTTTCAATCCAAGAGAAACCAACTTATTACAGTATTTGTTGGAGCCTGGTTGTAATTAAATACAGGAAGGATATTAAAACTTCCAAGAGATTTTTTTTTTTTAAAGCCACAACAGAAGAAAAGGCACAATTGCATAATTGGAACCAAATCCAAAACCCACTTCCTTCTTATTTACTAGCATCATCTAAAGGACACTATTTAGATGCTGAAAGGTCTGGAGCTGAGAACTGTAAATCATCTAGAAGTCAAAAATTTCAAAGGAATTGTATGACATGGGTTAAAAGTTTATAGATGAGAGATATAGAAAGTTAGTGCTCACTGAAAAACCACATCCTAGCGTTCACCATATCTCTCGTCAATAAAATCCTAGAATTCTATTTTGTTGTGGGGAAGTAAATCCTCTTTGGTAGTAACAAGCTGCTATAAAGCTATAGGGTAAAACGTTCGATACGCAGAATTTGAAAGAAAGATGTCTCTTTAAGACATTCAAAAAATAATATATCTTTAGAGAACAGGATTTCACTTAGCATTTGGTTCTACACAGACCAGTTAAATACTAAACAAACTTGCCAATCAGTGGGATATTTCTTTAAAAAGTTTCAGACCATTTTCATTGACAGTTGAATTCAGTTCACTGCTCTTTGTCATTAGCGTATCTGTGCAGGAATTAGTATCAAAAGCATCCTCCAGCCCTCTCACCCCCCAAAAAAAATTTAAAAATCCTCTTGCATTTGTATAAGGCATGCAGAAAAGTGATAGCACAGACATAGATGGACACGTACATGTTTTTTGCTATAAAATAAACCAAGTGGTTTTCAGGGATTTCTAATTATTTAAGTGCTTTAACCCCTGTCCATTTAATTTTTTTGCTCTCCGACATAGTCAAAGTCATCAACGCTGCCCAGTGAAGACATATGTATAGGCTGGTTTCACAATTCTCAGTTCAGATGAAGGGATGGACAAAAGGCGCAAGCATGCTGCTATATTAGCTCAGTGCATGAAATACCGACAAAAGCCAAAAGTTTCATACAGGTCCCTGCTGTCATAATGCTATTAATAGGAGGACGGTTCAGCGGTGGTTTTGTTTTACACACAGGAAAAAAAAGATTTGTTTTTTCTCATTAAAAATTACCACACTCCAGTGAAACTCACACTGAAGGAAAAGTTATCACGATGCATCTGTTTGACCTCTAGAACCCATCATTAATCAACTGCAACAAGAACCTAACAAACTTAAAAGTCTACGATTTTAGGTTCCTTGTTGTTTTGGCAGCATCCATTAGAGACTTCAAAAGGCCATTCTTTTCAAACATTCATCACATGAGGAAGAGCTAGCTTTAGATATCTCAGCTTGGTGTGTAAAACCATAATCCCTTTGAAAGCACGGATCTTTCAAGAACCTGATCATATCACAGTAATTGTAACTCTCCTTTAAAAAAAAAAAAAAAAAACAAAAAAAACCACCACCCCACACACACACATTACCACCAGAAGTACAGCAAGAGCAATTTCTTTTTTAACATTAATTTTTAGATTTGTGCTACTCTTCCTTAGTACACTCACTCTTAAAGACTTACAAGTAACTACCAGTTTTGCAAAAATAAAGAAAATCAACCAGGAAAACTAGATGTTCTCAGAGAGACTCAGCTGTCAGTTATGTTCTAGTTCACTCATTTTAACACCTTTTTTTTTTAATGGGATTGATCATATGCATTTATTTTTGGTACCCCAGCACCTCATACATAAATATTTTTTCCAGTTTAATAAAAGTTCTCATTAAAGTCTTGGGCCAACACTCTAAAGTTAATTTGGATTGAAGTAATAGAGTTATCTAAAACAAAACAGCTGTTTTCTGAATAACAGCTTATACCCATACTCTGTTCCAGAATACCAACTTATTTCAGCTTAATTTACCCAACACTGAAGTAAATAAAAACACTTATTTTGCAATAAGTGTGCATATATGGAATTATTTCTTAATAACTTTTAGATAACTATAATTTGATAACAAGCATGGAATGAGTTAATGTTTTTTTTAAAAAAAATAATCACTAAACTGTCCTTTTACCATTTAGTACTTCTTCAGCTAAGCACGTAGAAGTCAAACACCACGTATCATGCTTTGTTCACTGACATCTATCCAAGCCTTCATTCCCTTTCTCGTGTATGCCAGCGAGTGGCCTAAAGGATGAAGATGTGGAACTTTGGATGGAAATTTTGCAATATGAGAACATTTCTGTGCATAGCCAAATCTATCCTAACCAAGGAAAAAGATTCTAAAAACAAATGAGGTGACAAAATAAGGTGAAATAAAAGAAGAGAGTTACAGCAACATCTCACTTCAACTCTTCTTACTTTCAGCATTTGATAAAACATCAAATAATAATCAAGAAGGCTTCATTACAAAAAGCCAAAAAACAGTGGAACAAGGAAGCAAAAAATAGTAGAATGAGTCCGGAAATCAAGAGAAATTACCAGAAGTCCTTTTAATAAAATTAGAAATTAAAAAGATCAAGGAGAAGCTGCTGTAATATAAAATAACATGATAGGTTAAACAAAAAAATACTTCTTAAATATTTTGTATATATATGGAAGAGTTTAACATACATTTAAAATATTTTTCTAAACTGCTTATTACATTTTTCAAATAGACGCAACATTTACAAATACACATAAGTATGATGAAGACTTCAGTCCTTACAAACATTTCTGAAAAAAAAAGAAAAATTCTTTGTTGATTTAAGCAAGGGTCTCTCCTCCTTTCCAGATCTGATTCCAGTAGGTATTTAAACAAGAGCAGTAGGTATTAAAACAAAAGCAACCTCAATCATTAGTCTCAATCATTATTATCCTACCATGATATAGGTGGGAAGGAATCTTTGGAGGTCATTTTGTCCAACCCCCTGCTCACACCAGGGCCAACTTTTTGCACAATGGGCACTCGATCATCTCTCAAATGTAGTGACAGGTATAATGTGAAGAAAAATACAAGTGAATAAAGACGAAAATAATGGAGCACTGAAGTAGCTTTGATTAGTACTGCATACAGTTTTGATGTCCATTTTAAATTGTACACAAAAATTTCTACGCACCATATACTCAGTTGCTACTAGCAGGTTGTCTACATCAGCAAGCCAGTGTATCATCCAATCATATGCAGCTCATACCAACATTGTTTTCTCTTTGTGAATTATAAATCATTGGACCAATGATGCTTAAACGTTCACAGACAATTTAAAGTTCTCATTATTTGTGGTATATGGTATGCCTTTCATGATCAAAACATTGTCTTTGCAATTTTCAAAAGATTTCTCTCTAATGCGCTTAGGGAAAACGCTGCATCTTCAGGGTTAGCTTATTCTTTAATTTCCAGAGCCAAAAGCCAGACCTCCTGGATTACATTACTTTGACAGTTGGGTGATACTTGATTACTCTGGGCCATTTTGCGCAAGTCATTCAGTCACCCAGCGTCAAGGCCTCCCTTTCAACAGTGGTTTCACCATTTATGCTTGCCTATGTCCAATGATCTACTACAACTGTGACTTACAATCTCAGGGATATTCTAAACCTCAATTAACCCATGTTTTCAAAGAACACGGAGATCCTTTGTAAAAAGTGAAAACCAGACATAACGCAGTAGTAACTACAACTGCGTCATATAAAATGGTCACTACCAGAGTGGCAGAATAAGCAAACTGTCACTAATACCGTTATTGCCATTATTATTGTTGTCATTAGTTGTACTAACTAATTTGCGTTCATTTATGTCAAAATGGTATTCTTAGGTTCAAACATCTGCACAACTAAAAGCAATTTTTTCAAAACTCCTACCTGAGATGACAAGAGACTGCAGTCAATGTGCAGTCCTTTCCCCGTCTTATACCTCTGAAGTAAACCAGCCATAATTGCTCCATATGCATACAACCCAGTAGCAAGATCTGTCATGGCTACTCCTGGTCTAACAGGCTCACCATCCTAAAGCAAAAGAAGAAAACACCCCAAAACAGATCAAGACAAACAAAACAAAAAAATAAACAAAAAACCACACACACACAAAAAGAAGACAAGACAGGCAAAACATTACTTTTTGTTATAGTACATTCTACACAAGACTCATCTGAAAAAGTGTTTACACTCTTCTGCATTGAAAACTGCGAGAAATAAGACTATCTTTGAGCGAACTGAAGTATAAAATCTACCAACGAAAAGCAGTTATTCTTGCAGTATCTACACAATACAGTAACTTTGTGATGCTGCAGACTCCGAATTGTGAATGATTTATTATGCTACTTTTTGCCCTAATAACATAAGGCTTCAACTCACGAACACAAAAAGAAAAGAGATACTGTTAGAGACAAAAGAATCCAGTGAAAACTGAATTTCATTATGCCTAGAAGACAAAGGTCTAAAGGATTTCCACAGTATGCTGACCCGGGTGCGTGCCTATTTGAAAAGCAGAACCACATTGCTTTGCTCCTCTCGCTCTCTTTTTCTCCCTCCTTTTCTGGCCCTCCTCCAGCCAAATCTCAGTTTTGTATTTTCCAGTATACACAGTCCAGACTTCCAGTGGGAAAACAAAAACAACTTTGTTTTGTTTACACATGTACACATATCACATGTAAATATATGCAAATTCTTGACCTTCTGACCAATAATCACTGGACAGTTGTTGGTTCAAACACCCTTTTTCAGTATGTCATTCCTTTTTCCGGCATCAAGGGAAGAATCTTCATTTTACATTATGTGTTTCAGAACTTCCCTAATCGGTACAAAATATGGCCCCTCTGCACTCAATGGCACAATGAACTTCTAATTTCAGTCAAGGTAGGCATTTACCACAGGAGTTTAAAAGTGCTTCTTCTAAGAAGTTGTCCCACTTCCTACTCTGAAAAGTTTGTGGTGGGATGCTCATATTCTGACAGCAATTGCTTGCCCTTAAGTACAGTCCAGAAATAGCAGCGCAAACCTCATGGGACTGTCTCAGTTTCCGCGCCTAAGCCAGCCTATCATAAGCCAACTTAAATTCAGTATAATTGATAAATAATAACTGTTTGTCAACGTTCCCATAAATGCCTTTAAACTAATCTAGTATAAATTCAATAAAATTGAATTTACAGAATTACTTTAATTAGTCATGTCTAAACTGCTAAGTGTAATCATACTTTAAGATTACAAGACAGTTATGTTAATGATAATTATAAAAAAAAAGTGTCTTGGCTTCACGTAAAACATTTAAAACTTATCTTCACTATGTTTTTTTTTCTTTGGCACTCCAACAGGATTTACATAAGTCTGATATCAAGTCATATACAAGTTTAAAAACTACTTGAAGAAAAATAATATCATATTGCATTATCAACCGCATTAATAGGTCAATTCTGGGATAAAAGACTGCAGTACAGTATTTTCTATGCAAGATGGAAAAGGCTGCTATTTTATTCATATCATAAAAGTGACTAAAAAAATTATAAAATCTGTATCAAATATGACAACATTTTTAAAAAATCTCAGTTACTGTCATTCAAACTGCAGTAAGGGTTAGTCTGTGACTATCTATAGCCTAGATATTAAGGATGATGCACAAACTACACATCCTTAAGGCGATCACTGCTTTAGGAAGTACTTCTTTTTTGAAGAATCTCTTATTTCTTCCTTCTCCACACTCTACGCTAAGCTCCTGCAGCTTCCCAATGGAAAGGACAACTCTAAGGTTCCATCCATTTACCACTTTCCTTGTACCCAACTCTGGAGAAAACAGGAAAGGAAATTCTTGAGTTCTTTATTTTTAGATGCATAGGCCTACTGAGAAAACTAATTAGCACATGAGAAGGTTTTTGCTCCTCAGAGCTATCACTGAGAAATACAAATAAAAAAACCCAACAACATTTCCCCCATATTATCTGCTGCAAGTTCTCAGTTTGTTAAAACACTTCTCTTCATTACAGCCAAGACATTCGGATGAGAAGAAATCAAAAAGACGTAAGATTTTGCAAACAGATGTGCAGCAACATTCTTAGTTTGAAAACACTTCCCGCTGCTTTCAAAGTGTCATTAAGTTCACCTTTGATGAAGAAAACTACACTTTGAAGACATAAAAATCAGGACTATTTTAAGACTGTTACATATGACTTTATCTTCTCAAGCCTTGATTCCAGCACTTTCCTCATCAAGTACTAAACTACCTAATGTTTTAAAGCAAACACTTTCTTTGCCTCAGTAAGAAGTTCACCTTTATTTCCAAAAATACTTTTACAATTTCCCCTCACAGAACACTCCTACAAACTACTAGCACTACACTGCTATGTTGTTTTTAACACGTTGGCTTTACTTCATCCTAACGCTCCACAACCTATAATTCTGCAGCAGTCCATACAATTTCTACTCTTCCTTGGTCTTTCTACCAAAATCCACGAGTAGTTGCCATTTTTCACCCTTTAATCAGCTTCTAATATCCACCTGTGCCATAAACCAGCCTTTCTGTGACAGGATGCATCGCTGTAAGTACTGTGAAATGGATTCATTCTGGTTTTCATCTCTATCATGCAGAACAAGGGATAGGAAGCTGCTTTATATGAAGGATAAAGCTCCACACACACCAAAATACCTTCCTTTAGACAGAGCTTCTGACAGCACAGCAGTACTTCTGTGTCAGTAATGTTATACGAGTTCCCTGAGCAAAGTAAGGATCTATACAGTAGCTTTTATTCCAGCAAGTTATTTTATAAGTAACAAACACCACCACCGCTGCCACCTCTGCCAGCCAAAAGTGATATTACTGTTCTGGTAGAAGGACAAAAAGTAGCCGCAGTCGGGGAGAAAGTGCTAAGCAAAGCTGCCATCCAGGCTCAAGGGCTGGGTTGAACCATAATTAGGGGCAGCACCGGGACATGCCCATTCGAAAAGATGAGGATTCACTCCAGTAGAGTAAACCTTTTCTTGCATCACTGCACTTGGCTATTGCTCAATCTCAGCACCAGTTTACACTTTTATTCCTAATTTTTGCTGTTTGCTAAATTCCTTACAATTTGTCAACACATTCTGGCCCAGAGATAGCCACAACATGTTTGGGAAGCTTCCTTTCCCAAGCCTTTATGTCCTTTGACACAAATTCTCTTGCCTAACTTACGTCAGTAATACAAAAATGATCCATTAAAAATGGAAATTGTTCTGAAATTACATGCTTAATAAAAGTATTGTAAGTCCAGTAGTATTTACAGATGGGAAATAGCCGCTGAAGCTAATATGAACCAGCAATTGCTGTATTTTTCAACAGCTCTGAGCTATATATACACCATGTGTACTCTTCTGTTGCAGTTAGTTTGGGTTTAAGCTGAGGAATGGTCCCTCTGGTATTGTAGATCCCAGTCATGTCCTACTGTCTCATGTTCAATAAAATAAAAATGTTTCTTCAGCAAGAAAGAATCCACCACCATAAAGATACCCTGAATATCAAAAATTGCACGTAATAATCCACTTGGAGATGGAAGGGGATTTGTACCTAAATTGTTGTTTATTTAATGAATTTCAAGTTATTGCCTTAATAAGTCATAGAAACTTTCATCAAAGGGACATTCATCTGGCACTGATGTATCTGAATATATTAAGTAAAAGCTTTCTGTTCATCAAATACAAAACTTGAATGTGGTGTTTAACCAGGAAATATCTATAAATTATGTCAGCCAGGACAATAAAAGTGTCATCAGTTAAACTTTGTCCTTTTAGCATATTTTAATTTATGTAAAGAAAAATTGAACGTAGCCTGAAGCAACTACTTTCATTCAAAATGGGTTTGTGGTACAGATTTACACCAGATTCCCTACTATTGCTTGTAAATGTCCATAAACACACTAGAATTTCAAATTTCACAAGTGTCATACATTTCTAATACAGAGATAATCAAGTACATGTGTAAGAGCTTGAATTCCACACAGGTTTCTGCACATAAAAACATGGTTTAAAGATAGCTTTCCACTGCACACTGAATGTGTTTGGTTTTGTACAATCAGCAAAAACAACACTAGCACAAATGCGGTGGTTTGTGCCTGTAACTTTGCAATACTGCAGAAGTTACAGCTTGATTTCAAGGTTCAGGACTTTGCTCGGAAGCATTTCAAAGTAATCAGCATTAAGCCATTTCAGTAACAACTATTTCCTAGCAAAAAAAGAAAAGCAGGCCATTCAGAATTTCTTTATGCAGGAATCTTCTCTCAGATCTTAAAAAAAAAAAATCAGATGTTCAAAGCATATGATCTTGTCTCCCTTTCACGAGGTTTATACCGTGTGTCAAATGTGATTGTACTGCGTATCTTTGGCGCATTCCACATTTGTATAACACTAACTTTATCTCCTTAATAAAAAGATAACTGGGATAAAATACACACCTTTTAGTTAGAAATTTCCATCTCTTTCACAGTGATCTCTTTACTGCCTCAAAAATTACAGTGTTACATGAAACAAAGTATTGAAGAAAATGAATGTTACATATGTGACAAACATAATGAAGGTTTAAGTCTTGCTCAAAATCCAGTGCTGGTAATATATTGATTTCATGGCTTAATAGTAAGACTTTACTGACTGGAGGCAAGGCCTCAGCACCCAATAAAGTTATGTGATCTGCAACAGTAAACTGCTTTCTGAGAAATTAAATCAGTAGCCAGATGGAACAAACTAAAATTCACAACATGAAATTTCTCTGAGCTAAAATGGAAAATATATTGCTATTAGTTCTATTCATTTTAAAAATGTCAGATACAGGACATCATTTTAGTGTCCTATTATTAAAATGCTTTGTGAGGAGCTGTAAATATATATTAACATATCTCAAAATTAAGCACCTCAGTGATGCATGTAAATGTTCTGTTGCTGCTGCTCGAATTCATTATAATTTGTCTGTGGCATCAGCTGATACCTCTAAGGTCATCCTGTAAGCACATTCAATGGCTTGTTTACTGAAGGGAAGTTTCCACAGAGCCCCCTTATATTGATGTTATTATGCTGATTATCTATAGCAACCACAATGCAATATAAAATGAGCATCATCTGTTATAACTTTTATTTCTCACCCAGTTCATAAGACTGGCATTTTCAGTTTTATTTAAGGAAAAAAAGATACTCTAGTTTACTAGGGTATGCTTCAAATGATCATGTTACTTTTAGTATAAGAATTCCATGTTATCTGGTCAACAAATAATTCAACATTTAATAAAGAAAAAAAAGCATGAAAGAGTAAGAGTATTTTTTCCTCTTTACTTTGGTCATTTTTCTACATGCTGAGGGTAACAAGGTTTTCTACTTTTTTCAGAGCTATTTTTGTGGAATTTTAAACACAGCCCAGTCACATGAACATAAATGTAGAATATGGAACGTTTGACTATTAATAATACACTGTTATTTTAAAATAATTTTCAACCAAGCATACAATAAGATTTTAAAGCCACTTGAGTAAATTTTCACAACAACAAAAGGCACATTTGCTTCTTTCAAGTCATTGACCACTTAAGTCTTTGAAACAAAACTGTCTCTCTATACATCAGAAAATAGTTTTGAGAAACTGATTAAATAATATAGGACCAACTTCAATGAAAGAAAAATAATAAGCAAGTTTTAGCATGTTTATTTTAACCATGCAAGAGAATGACTAAGCTTGAATGAATTGTTAAAAGCCCCCAGTGAATAGATGGAACTGTTACTAACAATGATTAAATTATTCCTATGATTACATTGCCTCAAGTCCTGGTGAGGTGATGCAAACATCTGGATTTCCAGTGTAGATCTTAACGCAATCTTTTAATAAAATCCATCTTCATAACAGCCACTGAGGACTATTACCCTAATAATACAACTTGCATGCAATTATTCTGTGTTACACTTGTATTTTTTGTCACTCACATGTCATTGAAAAGCTTTACAAGAGTCCTGTTTTCTTCAATTTTTCAAATGACTTTCCTTTATTCATGTGCTACTAACAACATTTGCCCATTTCTAACAGTTTCTACTCCCATTTAATTTTCTTTGGTATATTTTGAGGTGTGCATGAGGTTTCTGGCATTGTACTGGAAATACTAATCTTCACTCTACAGACACCAGGGTCAGAATGTAAAAATTACTTACACTACAATTACTGTGATCAGTCATTACTTAGTGTGTACGTGCATTATACATTTGAAGACAAGTACCTGTAAGGACTGCACTCAACTTCATCTCTTCTCATGTTCTGAGGTGGGACATCCTATGAGTATGTATCATTAACACAGCAGCAATGGGCAGACAGTCTTAGGACACCAGGCACAAGATGTTTCAGCTTCCGCAGTCAAACAATGCTTCAATTTTTTTTTTTAATTTTTTTTTTTTTTTGGCAGAAAGGACGACTCTGGTAAAAATAATTGCCACAAGCACAGAGTTCTGATGTTTGCCATTGTTCTCAGCAGAGAACAAGTCTATTGGCAGACATCAATCCTACAGTAGAGTTATGCCCAGATCATGTATGGTTAGCTTTCAACAACCTACTCAAACATGAATATCTGACACCAAGTACAGAAACCTGATGAACTCCTTGTTTATCTAGGGCATGCAAGTGTCATACTCTATAGACCTGCACTACTGCTTCCAGACTGTCAGGAGCACCAGCATAGAAGACCATCTAGTGTCTATAACGCATGGAACAGACTTGTAACTCCATCTCACTTGAGAAGTGACACTTGGAGACCACATTCCCTGCATCTGTAGGTGATTCAAGACAGCTTACATAAACATCTATTTGACCAGCATTTTTCTGAGGTGAAGACACACATTCTATGTATCCCTGGAATCCCGATACTAAACTACCTCTGTAATGCTTCCTGCACTACTGCAGCTACCAAGGATCTTTGCAGGAATTGCAGCACATAAAGCTTTTCCAGAACCACTAATGGCATCTCCCTGCTTATTTTCAGGTAGAACGATTGAAAAGACAGTTTAGTTTGTCAGAGTTATCTGGATGGCTTCAGAATTCCCTCTTTTAAAGAGGGAATATCAATATCAGAGCATGGGTAAGACTTCCCACACATATGTATGGTTCCATCACTCAGGTGTCAACAACATGTCTATTACAGCTCTTGAAGTGATGACAATTGACTATTAACAGGTTAGCATAAATTGTCGATTTATTCGCTGGAGATTTAGGATACCGTTTTTCTTCTATTTTCTGTTTCTCAGGCATTGGCTTTGTGAGTCTGGAGTGAGAGACCTGAAGGACATAAGCACTATCATTTTCTTAGATTCCCAGAGATAAGACCTCTCATTGGCCTCAGGAGGGCGTGCATAACAGATGCATTAGCATAGGCTAACTTGCTGCATGCAGCATCAAGTTATAGTCTACGGCACAAAGATTCTATTAAATGTAAAAGTTGAGCACCATACCTCATGCCCTGTGATATGCATGAGACCAGAAACAGCAGCTGCAATGGAGTCATATCCACCTCTCTGAACCATTGGACCAGCTTGACCATAACCTAAAACAGGAGGAGAACAATTAGTAATTCAGTGAAGGACAAGTACAACATAAACACATATTACTCTTTCAGTACAAAAAGGAACCAACTAGTATTTCTCATCAGCTGTCATTCACAAGTTGTCCAGATTGTACCACCAGTGAATACTATTGTATTCTATTTACTCCCCGCACATTTTTAGGAGTAAACGGTTGGATTTATCCTGTGCAGGTTGATGATGTGTTTGATCTTAATTCTAGACAGATTCCTGGTCCTGCTATGTTTCATGCACTTTGGACAGAATTCCTTTTGCAATTTGCTGAGTCAGCTGAGGTGGGATTCAGATGTCATTTCAGAGGCTCTATGGTATCTCTACAGGTCTCCAACTGCTGTCCA
The DNA here is from genome assembly GCF_000690535.1 of Cariama cristata. Lineage (NCBI taxonomy): Eukaryota > Metazoa > Chordata > Aves > Cariamiformes > Cariamidae > Cariama > Cariama cristata. Next base: position 28,778 of record NW_009625960.1, on the reverse strand, counting down.
ACAGGGCCCATGTCGCTTGTGTTATATCTCCACTCTGCCATAAAGGTATCTTGAATACCACAAATGATACCAAAACCATGACACTATGGTTTAGACACAATTTGTTCCCCCCTTGTCTTACTTTATTCCACATCTAAACAGAGCTACCATCAAAATAAAACATACTTTACAACAGAGGGCAAAGCTGACCCTTTAGCAAGTACACGCAATCTGTTTTCCAAAAGTTAGCAACAAAGAAATGCAAGATACAAAAACACTGTTATGGAACTACATAAAAACAGTTTTCTGCAGCTACAGAATTAACTTAGAATTAACAGCTGTAACCAGAAGGATGCTCTCATGCTCTTCTCTGCTTTAACTCATCATGTTCTTCCAACAACCACCACAAAACCTTCCAGTTGAGGAGGTCTTGCAGGATCCACTGAAGAGGTTACAAGTCCAGATATCAATCCTATTCCCCTGCCAGGGATTACTGCCTATTAAGCACAGTATAACCTAATAATTTAGGGCAGAAATTTGAGGCAGTTAATGTACTGGGCCTGCGTAATGTAATGACCTTAAGTGGTCAAAGAGCTAAGTCTGGTTTTCTTTTATGGAACCAGTGACCACCAACACAGAGGGGAGAAGTCATCGGGGAAGAAGCAACATGTTTGATTGCTATTACTAGAACTAATAGAAACCGTCAGAGCCTTTATGAATCAGAGTTAAGAGTCTCTCCTCCTCAAAGAGGCAGCAAATTTAAAAGCTATTCTCATGCTTCCTTTTCCCTTTTAAGATATCTCTAGGAGAAATCCTCTAATTACAGGAGCAAACAGTTAGGAGATACTTGTCACAGACAAGAGTCCTAGTTTGGCTGGCACTTTTATGGCAATGTTTCTGTACTACTCTTAGCTGTGAGGACAGTATTAAAATAAAAATACATCAACATATACTGCAAGATAAACTTCCTGAATCTCTTAAATTCCTTTTAAATTATTCTCCCAGAATAATCGTCTCTATATATAGACAGTCTGGTTGGTAGACCTAACAGTCTAAACATTGGCTTTGTTGATTACAGCACACAATTAAAAATTATTACTCATTGGGGTAATCTTTCTCAGTTCCTCCAATGCTGTTATGCATAAAATTCATAAATGAATTCTAATGTACAGTGCAAGAAAATAATGATCACTTCAAGCTGGAGTTAAAGCACTTTTTTTGCTTCAACTTCACACCAAGCAAAACAATATCCACTAGCCATACCAATTTCCTCATTATACCACAAACTATCTTAATTACCTGATACTTTTCTGGAGACATCAGATCCACATTGTGCAAAGCTGAGGAGGAACTCAACCTCTACACTCTGTGTCACAGGGAGTATCAGGATATTACAGCCAGCACATGACTTTCTCAACGTAGCCTCCAAACAAACATTTTGGAAGAAAGGATTCAACGCTTTTCTTATGGTCAAATCTGTATCTTACTGACTTTAGTACTCACAAAAGAGAAGAGAACAAACATACCAGTTTACCCAGTTTTATTCAAAATCACGGCTCTGACAATAGCTGATGGTGAGACCTTAAAGAGCAACTGGTGATGTTTCTTCTCATATTTACACACTTAAGTTCACAGAAAACAAGAGTGTTCTCATTTTCAAACATAACAGGACTAGCAAATAAACTATGGTGTATCCACCCAAAAATGCTCTGAAGAGCTCCAACTATATAATATACCATTATCTCATTGGAATGAACTGTAGCATTAAAACCATTTAAATGTGTGGGGTCACTTCAAAAACAAAATCTTGCTCAATAAAAAAAAATACTTAAACCAACTTTAATTGAATAGTGAAAAGCATATTGAAGTAAGTGAGAAATTATGTACTGGCCTCAATTATTAACAAAGAAAACACATCTCAACACGTCTGCTCACACAAACGTTTTCATAAACAGAAAACATCTGAAAGTCAAGCATTTCATATGTAGACAGAACAACTATAAAATGCTTTGCGATGCTCTTCTGGTAAGGACAAACACCCATTCCTCTATATTCAAGAAAGGTGATAGCTAACAAGTTATACATTTTTCCAGTGTTATTGCAGAAATGCAATTTTTAAAGTCCTCTCCATGCTTTGTAGCAGCCTGGTTTTGAAATAAAAGTTATTATTTAATGGCTTTCTAGTTAAAATGAAAGGTTTTAAGGAGTGTTTAATTAGTTTTCACAGGTCACAATAGATTTTAAAAAAAAATTACATAATTCTGCTCTTGATCTGAGTTGATAAAGCTAGTGTGGGGACAAAAATATGTTGTCACTGGAAATGAAGCCCAAGGAACTAGGAACATATAAAATGCCTGGAAGAAGAGGTAGCCATCTAACTGTTAAGTGTTAAGTGACAAATAGCTATTTCTAAAAATGAAAGGTATCATTTTCCAGACAAACAAAGGCTGAACATTATTATTCTAGTAAACTACACAGGTCAATGGAGCAACCCAGTGCAGGTGTTTTAGAAACAACTATGAATATAAATACAAAAAGTTTGAAAGAGAGCACAAAATTACATTCAGAAAATTTTCAGCCTGGTTCACAGATCTCACCATAACTGTAATATATACACATATATACACGGATACATATGTATATATACATATGTATTTTTATATATACACACATATATGTACATATAAAATATAAAACAACCTCTTAAAGATATAAAAGTGTCACCCAAAGCTTGTTTGTCCAATTACTCTGCATTCTCTCACACTTGAATTCACCATGCAAAAGCGTAGATTTGCAGCTACGCACGCTTAACCCTAAATATAGGTTCCTTTTAGCATAACATAGTGGCTTACCAAGTTTAGATACAACGGAAAATATTTTAGGTTAAAAAGATAATCCCTGTTGAATACAGACAGAATAGACTTTACAGCGGTGGTTTCTGAAGATGAAACCAGCCAACTGCTGACACTCTTGCCCTGAACAGCCCTCTAGTGGAGTTCACCTCCTTAGGCCACAGTCAATATTTAAACAGTGTCTTTCTACCAGCAGAGAATTTATTTTAGTCCCTTAAGTCCAGTGAACATATTTTCATTTGGGGGGAATGTATTTCAGAGAAGAGACAAAAGAATTTAAAACTTAATTTAATAAACAGAGTTTTCCAAAGCATTTCAGCTGGAGAGGGAGCTGCACAGATGCCTAATCTCATGTAAAGATTTAGATTTGTATAAAACGGACTCTGGAAAGAACAAAAAGAAATTTGCACCCCCTCTAAATCCCTATTCCACTCCCAAAATCCCTAGTCTACACCTTGCACTGGGAAGGCATAATTTATTCTGATACCTGCCACATCCTCACATACCTAGATTTCAAAATTGTTGTAGCATGAGCTGGTTTGCTCTACTGCAAAACATACATCAACCAAACTGGTGACAAGACACAATAACCCCCAGTCAGATCTCCAAGTGCCTCCTAAAAATTGTCGTTGTCAAAGCAGTATTTAATCTGCACAGCAAGCATTTGCAACCACCAGAAACACAAACTCCAGCTGTCCACTAAAGGACTATTTGCTTATTCAGCACAGTGACTCATACCTAAACCTTCCTGCTCCTGTCCTGACCCTGCAATCAAGCCTATCTCCTACAGAAGAAAGTGTACTTTTATTGTCTTTACCTTTTGGTGAGCAAGAAAAATGAACTGGGTGTGAGAAAAGCGTGAAAGAACACATTGTACCGGCAACTTCGTACCAGCTTAAGGGAAACACTGGCCTTTATGGCAAATACTTAGGACAAAGTAAATGCCACAGCTTTCCACCAGCAACCCTGTATCCCTCACAATTTCCACCAGCAACCCTGCATGCTATTCTGTATCTATTGTTTTCATATTTGGGGGAATATGACAATTAAATTTTCATAAAATAAGGCACCTAATACGGAATAATGCAGCTCACAGCTGTTCTAGAAAAGCCTCCAGTTGTTTGATGGCCAAATCTTTGATACAGAGCAACAAAAGAAGACTCAAGAAGTCTAAAAAAATATTAATCTAGCAAAACTGAAAGATAATCATGTCAAGATAAACAGTAAATTATAATAGCACTAAGATCCTCATCACTAGCTGGGGGCATTACAGAAGTAACTTTATACAAGATACTAATTTCAACTGATCAAAGATTCATTTGGTAAAATGAATTGGAACAAATAAATTTCCCATAAATACTGGCAATATATAGCCATTCCAATTAAAACAGTGAGACTGCTGCTATTATCTGATTAAATTACATCATTATTAATACATCACAATTCCTGACAAAGGGAAGGACCGAAAGTATTTCTTTCCCCCAGCTTTTTCCAGTTGGATCAGAGGCACCTAGTAAAATAAAGACACTCTTCAACGGGGAACGAATCTTAGCTACTTCTCTAGGGTTGGTGTGGCATTTTTTAGGAGGCCAATTAGTCTGAAATGCTGAAGTCACCTCTGACACAATGAAAGTCATCATTTCTGTACTTAGGGTACAAGTGCCATGTGATGGCACTCAAGCTTTAGGAACATACCACAGGAAAAATGATAATATTTGCAGGCATCATATGGGACAAAAGTTTGGGGAAAAAATAACATGTCATAACAAACTACTGCTAGTTTATCCACTTTAAAACGGTCAATATATTTATCACGAGAGACACATACTTTGCTTTGGAATCCACCCTAAATGATTCTGTTCTGAGAGACAGAAATAAATATTATGAAGTGAGAAAGGTCAGGCTGAAGATTAGGAAAAATGTAATAACAGTAAAAGCTGTTAGACTGCACAAAAGTGTTACTAGTGAAGCTGCCAAATGCCAGATGCTCAAAAATGTCACACTAAATTTAAAAACGCTAGCAAAAACTGTTTCCAAAAAGAACTGTTACAAAAACAGACTAATGTGTCTTTCCAGGTTTAGCTTTATAATACCATGTCACCTACAACATAGCTTTATTTCATTTTTGCCAGATGACAGTGGGATTTTTAGCTACATTTATGGCAGACATTCTTCATAAATTTTTAGAAAGCAGGCAAACCAAATAAACAACTTTGTCCCAGACAAAGTTCCATGTGTCTGTACATCCTATGCTATTCCAAGACGGGTACTGAACACACATTTGGACACCCCATTTCCTTGCTTAGGAGTTACTAACGATATGATGACAGGATTCCTAACGTGTATAAAAACAATTCATTTCGGCTAGGAGCTGCCTGAAAGCATCTGGCATAAACAGACACCAATGTGTTGCAATCTCATCACTTAAAGGACAATCACCCTAAAAACAATAATTTTTTTTTTTTTTAATGTAGGTTATCTGGGTTTTTTACAAACGTTAACAAAAATGCTTCTTCATTTCTCAGGTTGTTGTGCATCCAATTTGTATTTGATGAAATTTAACACTTTCCCCAGAATAGTAGGTCACAAGCACAGTTAGCACCTTCCACAAAGTAACATCTTAAATCTTAAAAAAATTGCTAACAGCACAGGAACTGGAAGTGAGACAAAAGAACTCCTGCAACACCTGAAACTGCTACTTTGACTTCTTCAATACAGTTTGCTTTAAAGCTAATGATACCCCTGTAATTAACTGCTACAGGAAAGTCTGAATCATTTTCTGTGTCATAAAAAGTAAGGTCAGCATTTATCATTATGACCTTAGTCCAAAATATTTGTATCACATGCTAGAGAAAACCAAAAGCCATCATTTCTGCACTTCTTCATGATTTGATGGCATGATAAAATTTTATAACACCAAATATAAAACACATTGTTCTAAAAGGAGAGGAAAAACCAACATGGAGACACCCTGTCAACACAGACCAATTCCCTGTAGCTCAATTCCCACATGACAAACGACATTATAAAGGCAGCCTGTATAGGATATTCGGAACAAAACATAGAAAAATATGTTCAACATAGACATTTCTACAAATAGGGACTAAACATTGTCACAAATTCAATCCAGATAGATGGCTATCCCTGCTGAATAACAAATTAATGAGAAACACCTTTCGACTTGTTCTACTGCCAAAAGAAAACATTCAATTAAAGACAGCTTACATCTTTACTTAATAAAGATTAATGAAACAAGCAGAAGAACACAAGCAATTCTCTGTGATGACAAAAGCCAAGAATCTAACAGACGCATTATATGAAACTGCAATGTCAGAGCTGCCAAAAGCGTTAGCAAAATGAGTAACGACTTTTGGAAAATGCTTGCCATGTGTTGGTCAGAAGGGAAGGAAGTACAACTTCCTGGGTAGGCAAGCTTACAGGAGATCAGAACCGATAGGAAAAAGGTGAAGTCAGAGCAAACTGTCAAGACAGATGAAAGGAGTTTAAAAAAAAAAAAACCACACACACACACGAACAACCCTAAGTCAGCAGGCATAAAATCTGACCAACAATCTGATAAATACGGTTCATTTCCCAATTGATGATTGTGAATGTGTACAATCTATCCATTACTTTATTGCCTTTACACGTGCTGATTTAGACATTCTAACCCTGTATTTTAAACAAAATCAGGTGTTATAAATTGGAAGGCAAAGATACAATAAAATTATTAAATCAAATTTTAAAATTTCTTCTAGGATTTAGCTACTGAAAGACTAGAAGGGGACACACAACAGCCTCTGCCAGTTATCCAACTCCATTCAATTTTCATGTGATTTGGGTACCCAGCCTCACACAACTGCTCTGAAAACACCAACCTCACTTCTGGGACACAGCCACAGGCCACTTCAAACAACGCAAGCCTGGTTTTCAACAGGCTTTTAATCAGGCCTGCAAACCTCTGGGCCATTTTTTCTAGCTTTTCAGCATGCCAAACATAAGTTACAAGATCGCAGTTCTTCCCTCCATAACCTAAACTATAATTACCTATGAGATGCTACTATCACCCTCTTTTGCCAAGTCAGCTAAAGTTTAACTTGCCACTCTCTGAATTTCAAGGTAGAAGCAGCTTCCCAATCTAAGTGGAGGCACTCTTCTACACAATCTCAGAAATCAAACGCAACATGGTGACCATTTTCTGAAAACAAAATGCCAATTAAAAGCTTAAGCTTTTAGATGACACTCAGATTAAGTCCTCAAACTATTTTTCTCCCTGCCTTGTAAGGAGGCTTAGAGATGCCCAAATTCCTCACCATTGTTTTGGGTTTAGACAAATACTCCTAGCTACACACTTTCAAAGGTAACAACTCGCTCCTTCTACCCTGCTTGGTACAGATACGCCTGAACTTATGACTCCAGACACTTACATTGCAAAAGCTAATTTTAAAATACTGAAGTCAACTACCCCCACCAGAGTAGCAGTGGCATTCCCCCAGAATCCATCCAGGTTGCAAAACTTGCACAGAAACTAGCTAAATACCGGGGTGAGCTATCTGTACTAACCTCTGTGTGTCCTCGTCTACTGTGCTAGAACTCCTCCACCCACCCGCCTCTGCCATGCTATTACTGCTAAGGTAAGGGAGCCTATGCTTGTGAGAAACACCTGGCTAATGCTGGGAATCAGCCAGGAGTCAACAGAAAGACATCAATACATACTAACAATCTTGCCATTTCTGTAGGGGAAAAAAAAAATGGGTAAAACTAAGAGGCACCTGCAAGGTGTCTTTTGTATGAATATTTATAACGATATGGCCAAGCAGTACAGTGTCAGGACAGTCTCAGAGAAGTCTCAACTCTGAGGCCACCGATACGCAGTAGTCTCCGATAAGGACATGATTATTCTACGACAGAAATTTAAGCAAACTACTTAATTACGTAATTATTTCTCATCTGAATCAGACAACATTCATTCTAAAGTGGATACTACCTGAACAGACCTTCATTTGTTGTGACTGTACGTAATTTTGTTGACAGACAAATCCACGCAGCAATGTTCAATGAAGAAGCTGACCTTGACTAAGCACTCCACTATACCCAGGTGTTGCGGGTGGACATGCGTGCACACACATGAGTATGTGTGCTATGGCCCTGAATTCTCCCTCTAAGATCAGGTACATAGTCCCTCAAGGGGCTGAAGCTGGAAAAGAGTGGCAAATAAACTCAAAATCAGTATGGAATTTTTTCTAAACTTTCCAAACATTTCCTCAAAAATTTCCAAAACAAATCTGTAAAGTTTAATTCCCAAAGAGGATTAAGTTACATGGAATACAATACATTCTTAAAATTCCTTTCAACCCAATAATTTTACTGACATTTTTTGAGCCTGATTATTATTCTCTTTGGTTTATATACACAAAATATGTGTTCACCCCTTACTCAGCTCAAAGAATGAGCACGCACCTACCTCTTATTTCTGAAATCATGAACTGTAACATGAATTTCATTCACAGCCTTGATACAACATTAATTTTCTATGGAACCTAATGAAGGTATAAATCCTAGCTTGAAGTTTAAATGAACTGCTCTTGCAGATTGGATGGAAGTGGAAAGTTGTAGTAACTTACCAGTACATTAGAGACTAAGTGAAGAAAAGTTGAAAGAGCCTTTTCTTGGAAATACATATGAAAGTGATCTTAAATATTCCTAACATTAACAGATTCCCTGATTATACAATGCATAGTTAAATATAACAGTTGCTGATCATTTACAGGAATTTAATATGTAAAGCAGTAAAAAGTGAATGCATCTGGTTACTTGAAACATCTGAATCTAATAACTGATTAATTCAATGTATTGCCTAACAAATATTTTTTCTACTAACAGATTTTGCCAGTTGGCTCCTTAGGAAGGGTCATATGTGAAAAGAATCTTTGGCTTCACAAAAAAAAATCTGCAGTGGACACAACTGATATTTCACATACTTGGCTTTTTTCCCCTCTATAAAGATTTTCCTAACACAATTACCTCTATTCAAATTCTCTGACTCATATCTCATTGATGAGAAACACCTTTTAAATAAATAAATACAATACAAAGTATACCAGTTCAGTCTGAACAAACTTTTGACTGGACAGAGTACTCAAACATCTTGGGACATCACTTTGTGAAGGTTTTCAGAACTGCAATAAAGTTAAAAGAATTAGTGCCATTTATAGCAGAGGAGATGGTATCTTTACTTCCAGACCATGCATCTTACTATATTTAGGTTTTTCAGTTTGAATGTTAAAAGAAGTTACGATTCATTACCAATTCACTCCCACATATCTTAAGATCATGACTTTAATTTGACAGAAATAAAAAGAAACTGACACTTATATATTCGATACTCTGAGCAGGTACACGATATATAATACCCTTTCTTATTGTACAAATAATATTGTTTTACGATTCATTACCAATTCACTCCCACATATCTTAAGATCATGACTTTAATTTGACAGAAATAAAAAGAAACTGACATATATTCGATACTCTGAGCAGGTACATGATATATAATACCCTTTCTTATTGTACAAATAATATTGTTTTATATGAGTAAGCACCCTGTAGTCATAGTTCCATAAAATTATTTTGAAAGATGTACTCTCTCAAAAGAGGTTACAAAATTTTGGCCTCCCACTCTCCTCTTGAAAGGGTTGTCAGTTCTCTGCAAGACGTGATCACAACGGCACTAGGTACCCCTATCCTGACTTTGTAATATCCACAAGAACTCTACTCCTGGACAAGACAGTCTTCCTATCCATTAGAAAGCTTTTCTTAATGTGTAATTGGAATATTTTTTGCTGAAATTTTAACAGTTACTTCTTGTCCCAGGTATCACAGATTATTATCCTCTCTTCACAAGAACTTTTACTAATGGGAAGGCCGGTATCCACAAACCTATTCTCATTACTTTGCAGTAACATCTACAACTTTCAATGACAAAGCTTTCTCTACAAGACAACTTGCAGATCAGTGGGTTTCAGCCAACTCTGACAAATACTGGGATACAGAATGCTTTTAATGTTCAAGTACATGGAAAAGTATACTGCCACCATTTTGGTTTCTAAAAATGACAAAATACAGGCTATTTTTCAATAGTTTCTGTCTTTTACACCCAAAACTGTTTTCTTTTTTCTTTGTTAGCTACTGACAAACTGTTTTATTTTATCACAGCATTTTTAAAACAGAAGTAATGAAGACCATATGCTTACTGGGAAACATTTTCAGGTCAACACCAGCTACTTACAGTCTTCCTACCAATCTAACGACATCCACAGAAAATACCGTGAATGGGCACAACAAAGACACTGGATCTTTGGACCATTTTAATAAGTCCTATTCATTTCTTTGGTGAAGTTTCAAAACTTCACCATTTTAAAGAGTAAAACAAAACAAACAAAAATCCTGCAATCTTCATACGAAACACGTCCATCAGGCAAGGAAAAAAGATTAATAAAACAACATAAAAGATAAGAAGCCTACAAGATGAGAGATTCCCTGAAAAATATTTCCTTTGGAAACCAGCAGAGAAGTCTTTAGTAATAACAAATAAAATGTTTGGTGAACTTTTCTTGGGTCTTCTCTTTTGAACACTAGAACTCAAACACAATAAATACTGCATTACAAAAGCTTACTGCGAGGCTTCTGAAGCTGCCTAAAATCTTCCAGCTTTATTTCTGTTAACTTAGCTAGGCACCAGTCCAAGTATAATAGCTACTGAAAAATAAACATTAAACCATCAGTAAGTGTCTCCACAATTGTACTGTGTTGCTATGCTGTTCATATCCAGGATTTCAGTGCTTAATCTGGTTTCATTCACTGTAAACTAACCCAGTGTCAAATCTTACGACTCACAGGCTCTCTGTCTGCTGGTATTCTTCATTAGGACAGAGTCCAGAATCCTGAGGTTTCAGATTTTATACAAAATACTGCTATATAGATGAAAGAACAAGCAATGAGCGTGAAGTCATAAGAAAAATATTACTTCCATGCACAGCTGAAAGTCAATACTTAATTTTAAAGCAAGGAAGAATTATGACTTGTTCATTAAACTACATATATGCTTCATATTGAACAACAGTGGGAACACAGTGTTTCAGAATGGCACTCATTTTCAACTGTTTCTTATTCCTAAACTCACAGTATTTTGGACATTCAAGCTATGTGTTAGTGAAGAAATAGTAGGGGAAAAAACAGCAAAGCCTTCCCGCTAGTATGTATAATACCAGTGCAAAAGGCTAGCTCAATCACTTACAGAGAAGAGAGAAAAAAAATAAAGTACTCCTCTAGCTGCTGCTGGTGTGCTGATGACTGAAGCAGCACAAACTCAAAGATTCAGTGTCAGTGCACTAAAAAGCCCATCTTCCTGGAGGTGCACAGCAGATCTGAACCTTGCAAGGATATCAATCCTACCAACAGAGAAGGGGTCCTGTCAGCTCCCATCTGTTTCTCAGCAAGCTTTGTTTCAACACACCTCCTTTCAGCTTCCACCCTTTTCATGTTAGTTTGGATTACTGATACATTTTGGAAGTTTGGTCTGTGTCGATGCCAGAGCCCTTTAGAACTCTAGAGGTACTGGCAAAGCACTGCAAATATAGGGCAAATATAGCTTTCTGGACCAAATTACACTCCATACTATAATGTACAACCATTTACAGAGACACACATCTGAGCAATCCATTTTTACCAGCAAAAGAAAAGTTTTGTCAACATAATAACATATTTGCTAATGGCTTCTACCAAAACAGCTAAAACCAGTGTTCACACCTCTTCATATTCCTGACCAGCACAGCTGTGCTGACAGAAGCCTGTTGTATAGAAGAGAGCCTCATGCGCAGTTGCCAAAAAGTTTGTCAACCAGCTGAATTTTACAGAAGCCTCCTCTTTTGAATAGGCCTGTTTGGGATCCCAGCATGCTAATTTTGCAAGCAGCATG
>NW_009625960.1:8823-16943 GCF_000690535.1 Cariama cristata | reverse complement strand
GGTGTGGAAACAAACACCAAACTCACCAGCAACATGAATTTATTTTGAGTAGGAAAATTATCCTTTAGTTCTGCATCTTGACAGAGCATAACCACATTAGTCTTGTACAAGGAGATCTCTTTAAAGTTTGGGTTTATTCTGAAACATCCTAAAAATGCACCTTTGTGATACTAACATTTCAGTCATTCCTGAATTGAATACACACTTTGTGTGTATAATACTGGTTAAAAAGTATTGTTGCCATCACCACTAGAAAAAAAAAAAAATCCAAAAATCAAGTCCATTTCGCTTCTCCTCCAGTTAAGAGCTACCAAGCTGAATTGCTCTGTCACGCACCTCTGTCAAACCGTGCTGGGTCACATTTTACTCTGCGACCTTTTGCAAATTCCTGTTCTCCAAATGGGTTGGAGAGGTGTATTTAAGGGGACTTAGTCCAGCAATTGGTATTTGGGCAACAGTTCTGTTGATCACACTCTGGAGGGACCAAAAGCACAGCAAATCTGTCCTTGTGCCGTCTGAGCTGTGATAATGAATGTGAAGTTTAGCTGGTGTCTAAAAAGCATAGAGTAGCACAGGAATATGAAAACAAATGCACTAGATCAGACTCAAGGCCCAGCTAGCTACATATTCTACCTCCAAGAATGGAGAAAGACAGATGGACAGATGCCAATACAAACAGGATAAGCCTGTCTAATATTTTTCTGGAGTACTATCCCAGCTTCCAACAGTTTGCAGCTGAGAGCCTTCCAAAATAAGTAGATATGGGTTTAAGTCTTTTTTTTTTTTTTAATTCATGGTTCATCTTTACAGCATGAGAGAATTGAGAGGTAAGTTATGTGACACTTCCCAAATCAACTGCTTAGGAGTAAGACACACAGAAAATCTTTGCCAGTTTCAGGGGCTTAGACTAAGCAGGCACTTTCAACTTACTTAATTACAATAAACAAGAACAAACAAACAAAATATCTGCGAGGATTTTGAACAACATTACAATATTTTAACAAGCGATCTCAAAAAAATCAAATCCTATTAATCAGGCTTCTAAAACATATGGTCCTTAAAACAAAGTATTAAAAGATGTGAACAATAAAGTAGAAGTAATTCAAAGTAATCCCATTATTCGTCCTCTGTTTGCAAGTCTGATTAACAGCAGAGTCATTGTTTCCCACTCTTCCTCAGAATGATTAGGATTTTTTTTTCCGATTAAAACTAAAAATTATCACAAAATAACCTAAGTCTATATTAAAAAAAACCTACACACACCAAATACATCGCTAAATCCAGCATGGAAAAAAAAAATACTGGGTCTAATGCACTCATATAATCTTTTCCATTTGTGTCCAGAAAGGCAAACACCCGTTTGCAGATGGATCACCTATGATACAAAACAGACAGCAGGGAAGATTTAGGAGATCTTCATAAGCAGCAGAAATGAAGATCAAGTTCCTTGTACAGCACCAGAAAGAACCCCCTGCTTGTGTAGCTGTGCTGCAGTAGGACAGTAATTGGCACCATGGGCTGGGAAAAGAAATTAAAAGCTCCCACTGGTTCTCATAATTTATTTCTGAATAAAGGAGCCAACTGCTGGAAGGTTATAACAATATTTGCTTTATTTTATATATAAAATAACACTTACAAAAATTAAATTTCATGTGGTTAGGATTGTAGGTTATACTCCATACACTAAGTATTTCACTCTGGGAAGAAATACTGGCCAGAAAGCACCAATCCTAAGGCAGCAGACTCTGTTCTGGAATGGGTCTTGGGCCAAGCAAAAGGAGCTTTGGGGACTTTACAGGTGACTTTCTGCAAGATAGAGTGAAGCAGAGGTACAATATTATCTTAATATTTACTGCCAAAATGAAGCAAGTTCTTAAAAGATGATAGTCCCTAAATAAGTAAGGGCAATTCTCAGAGACCTCAACCATAGCACCATCTCCCTTTAAATCAATGGGTATCTCTTTTCAGAGTCTCCTTCCTGAAGTTTTGCATTTACACAAATCATCTTTCGGTCCTAAAGCAGTACTGAGACTACACCGACAGCACATACCACTACACCATCAGAAACGACTCGGTCAGTTAGGCCGCAAATGCAACGCAGCTATAATACCCTCGAGTCAATTTACCATGCTGGTTTAGAGAGCGCTCCAGGTTTTTTTCCTACACAGGACTATCGAGCAATGTAAATGTATTCTGACTGGCCTCAAAAATTCACTTTTGTAAAGAAAAGAAGTTGCATAAACAGATCAAAGTTGTGCTCTCAGGGAATTTACCAGCAGAAATGTGTACCACATAAGACCACCACTGATACACTAATGCACTGCTGTGGTGATTGACTGATTTCTTGGAAAGAAGAATTGTTTTTTCAATCGCAGAAACAATTTTTTTCTAAATTATAATGAAAAAAAGTACTTCTTTTACATCATTGAAGTAGTATTTGGACATCTGCATTTCTGCCAATTAATTTCCTCACATAAGCAAATTCTCTGCCTTTTTACATTAAAGTTTTCTGGTTTGATGGCTCAGCCGAAAGGAAAAATTGACACAACTTGCATACTCAAATGACGTCTGACCAGAAGTTTTTCAGGGCGAGACACAAATCTGTTTAGATGTCTAGAAAGAAATCCGGTATCTTGGACTCATGAGATAATAAAAACCTACTTCTTCCACATTAAATTTTTTCCAAATATCAAATTGTAGAAATTCTGCTTGCAAACATGGTATAATACAAACAGAGATTCCAACTGTCACATCAGAGTCTTTAGATATTTTATTCATACGGTGAATGCAAGAAGGAAGGAATGATAGTTTGAAAGACTGTCCTACTCCCTGGCAGCACAGAGACAACTAGCTCCTTGGCTTTGATTTACATCAAGTAAACTTCCAGTCATAACTTTTTAACTTCTGTATGAGACTATTGCCCTACAGTATTTAACCCTTGTGGTTTATAAATTAAAACTGTTCCCAATTCTTGCAGAAATTCATATTGAGAATTAATCTTGTCCTAAAAGCATCGCTACATTTGATTATATATTGATGGCCACCTCAGATATCAGAGTAACTACATGAGAAGCATAATAACCTCTTCAAGCTCCTGCTGCATGCCATAAAGCTCGTTCTTTACTGCAACAGGAACCAGTTACCAATCTTTGCAAACATGTGGTTTCCACTGAGAATTACAAAGCAGCATATCAGCACAGGGCAGAAAAGCACTCAAGTACTCAATTAATATCTCTCTAAAAACGGCAAGGTCATCCTGTAACCTATCCTCCTCAAAATCAGACCATCATTAAGTTTGATTATTAAATTTCTTTCACATATTGATCCTGAGGTGTACCACAAACAACTGACACCACTTAGTTCAGTATTTGAAGAAGTCAGTAGTTACATGCTGGCTCGCTCCAAACCCCCGAGTATCTTAATAATTGTGCCTGTTCTCCTGATCTGTATAATTGTCTACTCCTTCATTTTTAATTCTGCTAGCATCTTACTCTTAATAACATAAGGCAGCAAATTCTGTAGAATATTAAAAGGCAAAATTTTCTCTGCAATGCCCTACCAATTTTAAATATCCAGTCTTCCAGCTTCATGGGATGCCTTTATTTACTACTCTTGAGAAAGAAAATGGCTAATAGTATATTTGTATCACTTATTATTCTGTATGCTGCTCTTCTATTCCCAATTACTTACCTCTCTGAAAACCAAAGACAATCCACTTCTCCGACTGTCATGTCTGAACACTTATTATTTTAATTACTAGCTCCCAAAGTTTTCCTTCATATTGCTTTTCCTAACACTCTCATTCTCTGAATATCAAGTAGCATTTTGGCTACTTCTACACATTAAGCAAGGATTTTTTTTTTTTTTAATGCTTTCACATACTATCAGGATGTTCATTTAAGAATTGCTATGTGAAGATGTACAGAATGCTTTAGGAAGAGATGGTTAGATAGCCACAACAGTTCCTTCTGATCATAGCACCTTTTTTTTTTTTTCAGGAAAAAACCTGAGATTTCCAAGCTATGTTTCATATGCAATGTTTTTCACCTGTAGATTGTTCTTCTCCCAACTCTCTTCAGTTGTCCACATAATTTTTGAAATACGGTACCCAGAAGCAGACTTAGCCTTCCAACTGAGACCTTACCAATGTGGAGCAGGGCAGAGAAGCAGTCATTTAGGCCATATTCGTCTTTATATAATCCAGTATGATACTAGTCTTTCATCTAACAATATGACATCATTGACTTGTGCTCAACTTCGACCATGCCCCACCATCATCACCAAGTCTTCTGAGAACCCTTCTCTAACCCAGTGTTCCCCATACTACATTAAAAGGACTTGATGATTTCTGATAAGCACAGTACCTTTGACTTGCTCCAACCTTTAATTCTACCCTTGCTCTTTTATTTGTGTACACAAGTCGGTCAAGGTCATTTTTATTCTAATCTTGCTGCATAGATTTACTCCCTTCCAGCTTTGCAGGGAGCTCTCAGGTCATTAAAGTGCAGCTTTTACACCAGGAGTTCATCTCATGACTGCCCACAGGGCTG
Source organism: Cariama cristata (assembly GCF_000690535.1). Classification (NCBI taxonomy): domain Eukaryota; kingdom Metazoa; phylum Chordata; class Aves; order Cariamiformes; family Cariamidae; genus Cariama; species Cariama cristata. The sequence continues at coordinate 12,393 of NW_009625960.1, read as the reverse complement.
TCCTGGCACAGGGACTGTTGGGAATGCTTTAAATCCCTGGCTTTGGGAAGAAAAACCTGAGAGAGTTGCTGAGGCCAGCCCTCCATGACTCTTCCAAGAGTCAGCCACACCCCCAGAAACCGTTTTAAAGGAGAGTACAAGGCTGTAAAGAAAGTGATGTCTTCTATCTGTAAACCAGCTCCAGATTCCCCCTGCCCCTCAACTTTAAAACTCACAACAAATGCCCTTTAGCTCATGATCACATGATGATTTGGGGCTCATCTACATTCTAGTCCATCACTTAATTTGAGAAAAAGAATATCCAGCAACATCAGTTCTGAAGTATTGCCTTCCATGTCAATCATGAAATACCAATAGTTTGTCTTTACATAACATGAGAGCCAAGATATCAGGGAATTTCTGATCACTCTTGAACAATTTTTTTATTATTTCTTATACATCACGTTTCCCTAGCTTGTCTAGGAAAGCATTACTCAAAAGTGTAAAAAACTTTACTACAGTCAAAATATACAGCACAAGGTTTATTACCCTGTTATAGATAGGTAATTATATTGTACCAATAATGATTTGTCTCCACAAATCCAGTTTGCTACTCAACTCCTGAAAAACTGTTCTCAGACTATTTTATCTCTAGATCCCAATTACTAACTTCTCTTAACTGCCTACTCACAGACAACTTCAAGCTACCAAGAAAATGACAAAGTAAGTCTTTAATCTGTCCATCTTCCAACTGCATAATGTAAAAACTAACAAATTGGAGAGGCTTGATTTTCTTTTCCAATGCTGGAAGGCTCTACTCTTATCAAATCAAGCTCAGGTAGAAGCTTCTTTTTCCCCCCCTCCAAATGCTTCATTCAATCACTGTCAGCACTGAAGTTCATACCTCAAGGCTTGCAACCCTGTGATTTTTGTGTTTACTTAAGAGAGGTATAACTTTCAGTTTTCCAGACCTGCCTCCTTGTTCTTAAATCACGTTAAGGACTACTGGAAGCACGACACCCAGTTTGTTCTGACAATGTCTCTTTTGACATACCAGTCTCCAACAGTGCAGAATTTTCAATTATTAGAAAACAATACATCTGTTGAAAATTTCTCTATAAACATCTTTTACTGAAGACTGGTACCAAGATATCAATCTTCTTTTTTGCAGTTTCCAGCTTCCTTAATTTCCTCATTCTCCAAATTATTGCTGCTTTTAATATATTTAAAAGACTGTCATAACTTTTTAAATTCTCAGTTAATTGTCCTAATTCCAATTTCATTCTGCACATCATCCTGCTTGCATTAGCTATTTGGCTCAACCAGCCTATGCATTTTGCTATGCAGGCCTTTTTTGTGCTCCCCGCCTCCCCTCCAATTTGTTGTGCCTAGTTTTAAGGTCATTTTGCCTTTTTTAAATAACAAACAAAAAAATCCTCTTTTTAGTAATTTTGGGTCACAGAATTTACTCACTTTTGAGCAGATCAATGATCAAGACCATTTCTATAGTTGCTATTATCTAGTGACAACTGCAACCACTGCTTCAGTCAGCTTCTGAACACAACTTGTATGCTATCAATAAATAATTCACAGTATCAAGAAGTTACTTTTGCCAAATTATACAGTATTATGAAATGCACACCATTTTTTTTAATTAGAAGCTCTCATTTTGTCAGCAGGTAATCTATGAATTTGTACCAAGTAATTATATCCAGACTACAACCATCTAGAAACCACAAGAACATCAATCGTAAGGAGCAGGAGTGGGTATGAAGACACAGACACTTCAATTTTATAGGCCAGAAAAATTTGGTAAGAGGAAGTCCACAAACCGCACCTAATCCAAGGCAGTTCTGCATCTTACCACAGTCAGTTCACAAACTAGAGGATCTGAAGAACAGTTTGGCTAGCCTTTGCCCAGCAAAGCACACTGCAGTTGGCTTTTCTTTCCTGTTGTGAAAACACTAGAGACGAAGTAGGATACGCATCAAAACTATACCATTACGTCTTCTCAGGAGAAGCCGCTACAAATTAGCAGTACAAAACACGATGTATTGGGAAGCACCAAATACTGGTTCTTTTGACTTGTTATTCACTTTTATGTAGACAGGTGAAGAACTACTTTCCTTATCACAGATCCATCAGAATCACTCAAGAGACACATAAGATTTACTTATTATTTGTGAAGAAAAGTGTTAATTTATGGATCCTAAGGACTTTATGTACATTAAATAAAAGCTACGTATACAACAATTGCAGATTCAGACCCATATGAAACTCTGGTGACACACAACACTTCTTCTATCAAACTTTTGCCATTCTTTCCACCTAATTCTTGCCTTTTTACAACAATATCGTTTGCCAGCAAACAAATTAACAGTTTGGTAGAGTCAAAGTATTTGTAAACTCAGAGTTAAAACTAAGTTCTTTGTGGTAGAGACTGCAAATCCTCAAGAATCTGTTACAGTAACACATTAATACAGTAACACATTAATAAAAATACCAATCCCAAAAATCTTTGCTTCATAGTTTCTTTTGGTCGAACTAAGATTATTTCTAAGATCTTCTATGACTATCTTTATGTATTCATTTTCTTTCATGCATAAATACACGAAAAAGTCTTTACAGCAATAACATTTCTTTAAAAGGCAGGAAAATAAGCATCGCATCCATATTTTAAGAAATGAAATAACAGAAAATAAAATACTGAAACGAGACTTTGTAATGTCATGAGCAACATACAAAGCAACCTGCACACGATACAAAGTATTACTTCCTAGAAAAGGAAGAGACAAAAAAAAACTGAGGAACACTATCTTTGGTAAAACCTGTACACCAGAGGAGAGTAAGCACAATTCACTCAAATTAGCACAGCAAGGGGATGGGGCAGAAACTTGAGAGGAGTAGCTTCCATCGTTCAAAAATAAACTACAAAATTCTTTCGAGACATATTGCCTTCAGAGGCTTTCAGAAAAGATGGGAAAAAGTGCTTTGATTTGAAAACAATGTTGTCCTTTTAAACAGTGCCCCCTCCTGCTCAGAAATAAACTGTTACTCTCAGTCGAAGCGCTACACAGATCACACTGCCTTGTCACCTGCACATGATCTACTTTAACCGGCCAATTTTCAAAAACTAAACGAAATTTCCAATTTTCAGCAGCTAAACAAAAAATAAAATTTCAAAACACACTTGAAAAATTCCAGTTGTGAGATTACATGCACAAGCAAATGTGAAAAACGTTGTGGTAACTAGCCACTGACCAACCTCACAGTGTATTTAAACAAAGAGATTCTCAGTAAGCCCTGAATATAATTGCTTTTCTGCTCTTGTCTTCTTCAGACATTTGTCACACAAATGTCTGTCACAACAGACTAAAAAGCTATTTGGTTCTTATTAAATCACACCAATACCCAGTAACTAAAAAAAAAAAAAAAAGGCCAATTTATTCTTCAGAAATTCAGAGGCATAACAGCTTTGTAACTAAGATTTTAAACCAGTCTAAAAATATCTGTAATTTCTATGTTTTATAGTAATTGTATTTTAACTGTAGACTTTGCATGCACGGATCCTTTAATTTTAACACTTGATCA